>NW_026705278.1:0-300000 GCF_029867415.1 Vicia villosa | reverse complement strand
AAAATTTCATGGTCGTTTCAAACATTAAAGCATCAACATTTCGTCAACATTTCTCCGTAGACATGCAAAAATGTACAAACCTCAATGTAAGCATTATATATCACACTCACGAGTCATTACATATTAAACCAAAAATAGAACTAACCATTGATGGTCACTTAAACTTCAATGGTATATATGACAACCAAACATCTATGACTTTCTTTTACTACCAATTATGTTGTGTAATGACAATCTTTAATATCAAACCACCCTCCAGAGATGGCATACCATCCCATGGTTTTTAATTGGGGCTGCGGCCGCGGATGCGGTTGCGGGTGTTGCGATTGCGACCTTTGTAGTTGCGATTGCGGCTATTGCAGTTGCTTCGATGCGCATTGCAGCGTAAATTTAAATAAGTAATATTTTAAATACACCATTAAAAAACACTTAATCTTAATATTTTAAATTACAAATCACATGTAAATTAAGTTTATGGGTTCTCAAATGCTGAGTTATGATGAAAATATGTGAAGAAACATAGGTGAAGGTGTTTGATGCGAATTCTAGTGTTGTTTGAAGTGTGATTGAAAATCCCATCGCAATCGCGGCCCGGTGCGGATGCGGAGACTACCGCATCAACAATATTGCGACTGTAATTGCAGTTGCGGATCGCAATTTAAAACCATGTACCATCCTATCAAGTAACTAATGATCTGTTTGGCTCAACAGATAACTTGAGGAACTGTGATTGAGTGAATACAGATTACTTAGAATACTTCATATCGTTTGCTCCAAATATGTTTGTATTTTGGGATTTAAACGACATAATAGATCTATAACTGAATGAAACAGATGTGGAAAGTGCGGTTTCGTCAAAAGCTAGTGAAAAAAAGAAGAAAACAAGTGACAAAGCTTGAATTAAGTTGAATGAGAAATTAGATCGAGAAGAAAATTTTGGTTTAGTAAGAAAAACGGAAGAAGATGCTAGAAAGTGATATAGGTGAATGAATGAATGTGAATAGCGATAGAAGATTTGAGAATAGAACAAATGACTACCGAAAAAGAAGAAGGGGAAAGGAAGAAAATACCTAGATTTTGTTTTCTCAAAAAAACAATATGTAAAGTGAATGAGATATTTTTCTAATTTGAGGGGATTTTTTTAAACCCTTTGATTTTCAACGTGAGGAACGAAGATGCCCGTACTTAATTCAATTTGTAGGACTTTAAAAACCTCCATTATCTTACTGTTTTTTGTAGTGATCGTTTCAAAATTGATAGTATAGGTTGTTATATTGTGTACAAGGAGCTTTGCTCCTGCAACTTGGAAGAAGAATAATAAAAGTAATTTTTTTAATAAGAAATTAGATTAAAACATGGAGTATAAGAGCTACTCCAGTCGAATACAAGGTGGAAAACTTCTACATCTCAAAACAAGAGAGGGGTAAAATATTCCAAACGTGAACGTTACAATGATCCACTAAATTATAATAAGATTGGAGCCACGACCACAAATTGAAAACAACCTCCGTCATACAATCGGTAAAACTGAATGTCTCATTCCGAAAAATGATCGCATTACGCCTGTTCCAAATGCTCCAAGTCGTTACCAACCAAATGACCGAAACCATAGATGTATTGGCTTTATCCTTTATCTTCTCCGAGATACTACTTAACCCCTCGAATTCCTCCAAGGATAAATTATCAAACGGACCTATCCACTCGAAAACCGTCTTCCAAATGCTCGTAATAATAGTGCAACCCCCTAAAAGATGCTTTAAGCATTCATCCTCCAATAAACAGAAAACCCAAAGATAACCACTAGCGTCTAGCAAAATTCCCCTCTTTTTTAATTGGTCCTTTGTAGCGAGTCTGTTGTGTATAATCCTCCACCCAAAGAAAAGAATTTTTGGAGGAGCTTTTATCTTCCATAAGCACGTTGTATCCTTCACGATTAGAGCACTAAGAGTAGGGTCGGACAGCAATCTTTAAATATATCATAGCAGGATTTTACCATGAATACGCCATTCGCTGTGCAGTTCCAAACAAATTCATCTGAAGCAAACTCGTTCGGAACACAATGCTCAATCACATCGCGTAATTCCTGCCACTGAAACACAAGGCTGCTGCTGAACTCACCAAAGATGCCGGTTTCCTTCCAGACCCAGCCAGCCTCCGAAAAATTCCTAGCCTGTTGTACTGTAACAGCGTCGTTATGGACTTTAACAAATAACTCAGTATACGCTAGAGACAGAGGTTGATTTCTGGCCTAAGAGCCATACCAAAACGGAACGTCTGAACCGTTACCCACCTTGCAAGAGATAGCACCTGAAAAATTTTGGTTCAACAAAGCAGCATAATTGTCAGATGTAAGAATATCTCTCCACCAAATAGAATCACTTTTTTCTACAACGGAAACGTCACCAATAAGGACCTTCAATTTAATGTTTCCGTATCTAGACACAAGAATTCCCCGCCACACCGCCTCTTCTTCAACAAGAATCCTCCACTTCCACTTACTCAACAACGCCACGTTCATAACCCCCACATTCTTTACTCCTAAACCACCTTCTTCCCGCAATTTACACACGGTATCCCAATTTACCCAATGGATGGGCCTTTTGACGTCTCTACCATTCCAAAGGAATTTGGATTGATAACCCAGATTTCCTTAATAAATGGGAATGGCATTTAACACGTAGTTGATTAGACACACACGACCCGCTATGTTGAGATTAATACCCTTCCAAGCGACCAATCTCCTTTTCAATAAAAGGATCAAATCCTTCCACATAGCAAGCTTCCGCGGATTACCGCCCACTTTAACACCGAGGAATTTACAGAGAAGCATGTCTAATTTACAAGAGAGAAAAGTATGCGCCGCCTCAATAAAACCCTCAAAAACATTAACACCATAAATATTGCTTTTATTGAAATTTACCCACAATCCTGACATCATCTCAAAGCCCCTAAGAATCTCCTTCATGCTCCACAAATTCGCAATATCTCCTTCCGCTAAAATGACGGTATCATCTGCATATTGTAACATTTTCACATTCTCCTCTTCATTGATCATGAATCCCCTAAAGTCATCATTTGAAATAGCCTTTCGCATTAACACTGTAAGAACCTTCGTTGCTAAAACAAACAAAAAAGGGGATAAAGGATCACCTTGACAAAGACCTTTTTCCACTTTGAAGTCCTTTGTAATACTACCGTTGATAATAACGAACATACTACTAGAAAAGATGCAACCCTCCATCCATGACAACCATTTAGTGCCAAACCCCATTTTAGCTAATACAAATCTCAAAATGTTCCAACTTACTCGGTCATAAGTTCTTTCAAAATCAACCTGTAAGACAACACAACTTCTCTTCTCTCTCTTGGCTAAGTCCAGTGTTTCATTCACCACCAAAACTCTATTTGAAATGTTTCTACTCAGAACAAAAGATGTTTGATTAGGCGATATCAACTTTCCTAGAATGCCTCTCAACCTTCCCGCCAAAAATTTAGCTAGAATCTTATACAAACTACCCACTAGACAAATCGATCTATATTCGGATAAAGATTGAAGATTTTTGACTTTTGGGATAAGAGCAATGAGGGACGACGTACATCATTTTGTGAGCCTTGCTTTCTCATAAAAATCCTTCATAAACTTGATAACATCAACCTTGACCAAGTCCCAAGAGAATTGGAAAAACTCGAGGGTGAAACCATCCGGACCGGGACTCTTGGTACCATCACAATCCCAAACCGCTAACTTTATCTCCTCCTCCGAAAAAGGCATTTCAAACCACGCTCTATCGGCTTCACTCAAGGAAGTGAAACTCAAACCATCCGAGACCGCCATACTATGATCCGTCTCCTTAAAATAGTTTTCAAAGTGATTATTCATCTCCTTTTTCACCTCCTCTACTCCTTCCACCCGACCCTCCTGTCGCACGCTCGCGAAAAATGAACAGAGTCGCCACCAATATATTTATCCCATAAGGGAAAGGAATATCAAAAAACCTAACAAAGGAAGGAACAGGGTCTTGCGACCAGAGAATCAAGGTACGGGAGTCGGTTACGCGAGGGGAAGGTACTAGCACCCCTCACGCCCATCGTACTCGATGGTATCCACCTATGTTTGTTTCTATCTAAAGGGTGTGTACTATGTTTATGTCTATATGCGAATGAATGCAAAAAGAAATACGGGGAAAAGAAGGAAGTATTTACAAATGTGCTCGTTCAAGCCCCGCGACTTGATGCCTACGTATCCCTTTCAGGAATCAGAGCGCCGTAGTTCGGCTCCATAGTTTTGTTTGTTTTTGTGTTTTTTAGTTGGGCGGCATTAACGTTCGCGCTCTTGCATAAGGGATCGACCTACGATGAGTACGAGCGGAAATAACGGTGCCCTTAAGAGAAAGAGACGAGAGAGAGACTTTGAGCGTTTCGAGGAAATCCCTTAAGCAAGGGAAACTCGGGTTACTCTTTGGTTGGTGTTTTTTAGAAGTTGGGAACTTATGCCTGAATGGAACCCTTAAGCAAGGGAGATCCAAGCACTCGAACATTCCCTTAAGCAAGGGATGTTCAAGCTTCCATTCCCTTTTTAATGATTTTCACTTTTTTATTAATGTTTTTTAGTGTTTTCTTTGTATGTTTTAAAGGGGTTTTATTTTGATATTTATTAGATGTTTTATGTTGAAAAGGAAAAGAAACTAGCCTAAGTATGAAGGGAATTTCTACCTAATGTTATCATGGTTTCTACCTAAGGTTAGGATTTAAAAGACACATGAAAAATAAAGCAAAAAGTGAAGTATATGAAAATAGCATAAGAGCATGAAAAAGAACAAGTTGAAAATATAGTAAAAGTGAATTAAAAGTACTATTATTTTTATGTTGATTTTTATGAGAGAAATTGAATTACAAGTCAAGTAAAAAGACTAAAAAACAAATAGCCTAAAACTAATATTTTTTATAAACATTTTTTATATGACGAAAATTAGTATTGAAGTCTAAAAGTAAAAGGAAGAGAATTAGTATTTTTATTATCTAAAAGAAATAGGAAAAATCTAGTTAAAACCTAAATCTATTAATGGAAACAGGGGGTGCAAACTGGATTAATGGGCGTGATTAGTAAATCAGATGCAGGCCCAACCGAGAGGCCCTAAGGGATTTTTGTTGTAGATTGATTTGCCAAAAACTGGTGCAGTGTCATGGGCCAAGGGGGGTGAACCAGAAGCAATTCGCAGGCCCAGGGGAGAGGTCCATATTTTCAGATTTTTGTTAATGATTTTGTTGCAAGAAAAATGATAATGGGCCTAAGGAGAATTTTATATCACAGTTTTGTTAAGGTTTTGTATACCAAAAACGTGGATCCATGGGTTCACACAGGAGTTAGTAGCAATTCGTGGAAGGCCCGTTGTATAATCCATGACCATTTGTTCAAATTTTATTTTCAATAATAAAGAAAATGAATTGAATAAAAATAAATAATAAAAAAACTTATGAAAAGGGGATTTAGGGCTATTTTGTGTACCGATTGAGCTTCTGAAGAGCTTCCATCTCTTCTTCGCGTGCGACGAAACCGGCGGCCGGAAATCTTCCTTACCCCGCCGTCACCGTGAACGAAGACACAAGCTTCCGTTTCCATCTCACTCGCGTTCTCATTCCGATCTCTTTCTTCCCCAATCTGAAATCAACTATTCGTGCTTGATTAAACCGGAGAGGCTTCGGAGACGAGGAGGTGAATTGATATCTAGAGAATCTAGCGCGTTCAGGTCCTTGATCCCTAGTTTCCGAATCAAGCTCTTTGCGCCTCCGATTGGAAGATGAAGGTGCGTGAGTCTGAAGGTGGACTCGATTCAGAGAGGTCGCAAATCTGAAGAACGGTGCCAATTGATGTCGACGGAATTGAAGGCTCTGCAGAGACCGATGGATATTGAAGTGGTGAGAAGGTTGAAGACGATGAAGAGAGATTCAGAGATGGTGAGAGTATCAAAGTTGTTCGAAGATTTTCGTGTGAAGAAAATTATGATTCTTCTGCAGGTTCAAGAATGAATGATGAAGGTTGATTTTCTGAGTTTTTGTGTGATGATTTTGCAGGTGTGAATCGTTGTTGTTGACTGTTGATGAAGGTGATGATGATGCTATGTTCTTCTTGGTTACAGGTTATAGAGAGAGTTGAAGATCGAGGAAGAACTGTAGAGGAAGAGATGAAGATTTTTGAGAGTGTGAAGCTGATGCAGATTGAAGAATTGGAGAAGATGAGAATAAGATGATTGAAGGTTGGTGAGGAAGTGAAGAAGTGAGAAGTGGAGTGAAGTGAAGCTGGTGATGAAGTGAAGGAGATTCTGATTTATAGTGATTGAAGGTTAGTTAAACTCCTTGATTTCTCTTCTGAATTTTCTATTAGATGGTTTGAAGAAGTTAGAAGAAAGTTCTGTTAGGGAAGTTTGTTATGTTGTAACTGATTGTTTAGAGGTGGTTTAGGCTAGTTATGAATTCTGTTGAGATGGCGGTTCAGTTAGTTAAGTTGTTAGGGGTTGGTTATGAGTAGTTAGAGAAAGTTAGAAACTGTTAGAACTTGGTTATAGGGTGGTTAGAAGTTACGGAAGTCATAAATCTGTTAGGAATTCTGTTAGGTTATAAGGTGGTTAAAGTTAGTGTAACTGTTTTCTTTTTGAGCTCTGTTTGGGGTTCTGTTTTTGAAGTTAGTTATAGGAGTTAGGTTAGAATGGAAATAGGTTATAGTGAAACTGAGATTTGTCTTTGTAAGGGTGCAGGGCCAAGTTGGGTATAGCGATTGCTCAGTTTGTGAATGGCTGTATGTATGGTAGTGGTTTGAATTTGTATGGAATATGCTAGCAAATGTGCAGAGCTGATATGTGTGTGTGTATGCTGCAAGGCTAGTTTTTGTCATGATAAAGTGTGATGCCATTTATGTATGCTGAAATTCTGGTTTGTATTGATGACAGGTTGTAAGATCAGTTGCTGAATTTAATGGTTGTGCTTTTCTTTTGCTGAACTGAGTCTGAGTAAAAGGTGATGCTGCTGAATGTTTCTTCTAGATTTTTCTGCTCAGTGAAGAAGGTTATGGTAGTCATTTGTACACTGCTAGTTATTATTTGGATTTCGGTATTGGTATGTGAGCTCGGCTTTACTACGCACTTGCCAAAATTTGAAGAAGGAAACATGTATAAGAACATTAGGAATAGACTTATGATCTCTTTTTCCTTTTGTAGTTTTTGTACTGCAACTTTGAAACTTTGTAATGAATGCTCCTCAACATTGTAATAAAATTTAAATTTCTGAATTTTTATACTTGTAGCTTGCTTCTCAAATAATTAATTCGACTTCTCATTCATCTTTGCACATTTGAGTGAGGAAATCCAATAGGAATGGTATTCATGAGATGAAAACCACGATCACTTGATGTGGAACCTCGCCACTCGAAAGTTCTGAACTTATCTCTTTCTTACTTTTTGTAATGCTATCTTGTAATGTATATTTGTATGAATTGGACTTGATTTGTATGGATTGAAAGAAGAAAGCTAATTGGTGGATGAAGTTTGGACCTTGTGGGGAATTTTGTAATGGATATATAATAGATTGGACAGTAATGGAATTTGAAGCTTGAAACATGTACTGTCATTAGGCTAGTCTGCAATTTTGTTTGATCGTGAGTCTATATATGAAAGATGAATGGATTGATGATTGAGGTGATGAATAGAGGTTGATTTTTTCTTGTATACTTTGTAAAGAATTTCTTGTACAATATGTGACATGGATTGAACTTTTGTAATGGACTTTGAAATTGTAATGAGGTGTAACAATTTGGCTTGAAATATCATTATAAGGACTTGGATCCTTTTCTTGTTATGCGATATGGAGTACGATACTAATTTCTTTCAACTAATGAGACAATTCCCTCCAATTTGGGCATTTGAAATTTAAATTCTCTCTTGAACAGAAACCTTGAATCAACATGCCCCCAATCAATGACCCAGCCAGAAAAGTGTAACAATAGCCAACCGTGAAAATCAAAGGCACTTGGGTATGTTTTATCAAATGTTTCTCGCTTTATCGACCCTAAGCAAACTCCATGTTCCATTCCGACCATTGTCTAAATCTCATAATATGACTTGCCACACAATTAATAATCACAACCCAAAGCTCGAATAATGAGTGAAACCCCAAAAACATTAGATGATCCACATCGTAACCACAACAAACTCTAAAATCCATTGGTAGCCATAAACATGTATTTGGATCTTGAGCATAACACCAGAAGGCCCAAACAGTCTGAATTGTGGTGCAAGTAATTGAAGAATTTGGATGAAGAAGTAGCCCCCATAGTCTGATGACAAAGGAGTCCACAGTACCCATATTTCAGAACCTCAACTTCACACTAATACTCAAAGAAGAACCATAGAAATCAAGTTTGAGCGAAGTAGCAACCCTAATTTCCAAGATCCTTGATCCTAAGCCAAATTTATTGATTAATGATGCATGAGTTATGTTAATGCCCTAATGGAAAGATGTACATGGAATGAAAAGCATAATCCAGTTAGAAATAAATTGGGGTGGGACAAATTTGGGGTATGACAGCTGCCCCTATTTAATCGTCTTAAACCTTAAGGTGAAATTGGCGCTAGCCTTTCGAACTTTCAAGGTAGAAGAAGATTAAATATCAAGACCTGAAATTTGTCCTAAAGAGAAGATGGTGTAAGTGTTATCTTTATTTTTTTGATATCTGCTGGGGAAAGAGAATTTTTGTTTTTTTCCTTTTTTCTGGTGGAAAAGTTTATGGTGAGTAATTGGATGAATGGTGATAGCTTGTAACGTAGCCTAGGTGCCAATACAAGGTTCTCAAAGGAAATGATTGTTGTATGAAACTATGTTTGGAAAGTATGGGTCCGATGGAATGATAGGATCTACTGACTCAGAAATTGAAAGTAAGGGTAAATGACTCGAAACCGGGGTGGGATCAACAAATCCACGACTCAAATCTAGGGCGAGTATAACAGACTCACGACTCAAATTCAGGGTAAGATCAACGGACCTACGACCCACTTTGAAAAAGATGAGGATAAGGTCAACGGACCTACGATCCATAAGAATTGAAAAAGATGAGGATAAGGTCAACGGACCTACGATCCACAAGAAATGAAAAAGATGAGGATAAGGTCAACGGACCTACGATCCACAAGAATTGAAAGAGATGAGGATAAGGTCAACGGACCTACGATCCACAAGAATTGAAAAAGATGAGGATAAGGTCAACGGACCTACGATCCACAAGAATTGAAAGAGATGAGGATAAGGTCAACGGACCTACGATCCACAAGAATTGAAAGAGATGAGGATAAGGTCAACGGACCTACGATCCACAAGAATTGAAAAAGATGAGGATAAGGTCAACGGACCTACGATCCACAAGAAATTGAAAGATGAGGATAAGGTCAACGGACCTACGATCCACAAGAATTGAAAGAGATGAGGATAAGGTCAACAGACCTACGATCCACAAGAATGAAAAAGATGAGGATAAGGTCAACGGACCTACGATCCACAAGAATTGAAAAAGATGAGGATAAGGTCAACGGACCTACGATCCACAAGAAATGAGGATAAGGTCAACGGACCTACGATCCACAAGAATTGAAAGAGATGAGGATAAGGTCAACGGACCTACGATCCACAAGAATTGAAAAAGATGAGGATAAGGTCAACGGACCTACGATCCAAAAGAATTGAAAGAGATGAGGATAAAGTCAACGGACCTACGATCCACAAGAATTGAAAGAGATAAGGGTAAGGTCAACGGACCTACGATCCACAAGAATTGAAAGAGATGAGGATAAGGTCAACGGACCTACGATCCACAAGAAATGAAAAAGATGAGGATCAACAATGAGGCCGGAGCAAGAGAAGATTATTAACAACACTGAGGCTAGGGATTGAGAATTGGTTTAGAAATGGTTTGCCAGGACGGGAGGCAAAGGATACACAACATAGGGGTTGGATCTAAAAGTTTTCCCGTACGGGGGAAGGGACCACGGAGACTAGTGACGGCTAGACTCGATCAAAAGACATAATCACGAAGATGTTGATGCTTGCGAAGCATAAGAATTACATTAATCCCTCAGGCCAAAGGCGGGGTGTAACTCTTCAAGAGTGGAAATCGTTCGAATTGCCACACACCAAGTATGGTTATCCAAACGTTTGAAAAATGAGATGGGTTGAATGCCCACCCTCATTCGCACTCTAATTTGCACGCAGCACGAGGGAAATAACCACGACAAGACCAGTAACGACTAGACTTGACAAGAAGATAGAAGTAACCACTAGGAATTACGGAGATATTGATGCTTGCGAAGCATAAGAATTACATTGGTCCCTCAGGCCAAAGCCGGGGTGTAACTCTTCAAGAGCGGCAATCGTTCGAATTGCCACACACCAAGTATGGTTATTCAAATGATTGAAAAATGAGATGGGTTGAATGCCCACCCTCATTCACGCTCTAATCTGTACGCAGCATACGGGAAATAACCTCAGAGACAATGATTCTGACGAAGAAAGACATTATGTCCGATCCATACTAGAGAGAAAAAACGAGACTTCTTCTGGAGATTGAGGATACCAGGTATCGGCACTGTGGCTTGAGGAGATTTGTAATGTATTAGCAGATATCAGTCGGAGTTTGTAAGGACAACTTTTTATGTGGGGATGTATCATTGTCTTGATTGAATTTTAATTTGTATTATCTGGCTTATGCCTTGTATGCATGTTTGAATTTTTCTATGGCGTAATGATCCGCTTTGACGGATATGCTACGCTTTTGAGGATGCAATGTTATATGCAGTGAACACTATATGCAGGATGCCAAATAAAGGCATTGATGAGGTAAACACTAGGAAGAATCCCCTTAGTGTTAAGGACCATGTGGAGGTGCCAATAGATATTGGACTTTGCTTTGTAAGATGCACCTTCTTTGACTCGAAGAATAATTTATGACTTCTCACCATGTGCCACTGCTTGGAGGATTTTCAGCTTGAGGAGATTCACTCGATTCACCATGTTGGGGATGAGAAATCCAGGTAAGGAGCCTTGATTAGGGAAGTAGAACAGCTCCTAGGAGAAATAAACTCCTATGCTTGAGGAATGGAACAAACTCTCGGGAGAAATAAACTCCATGCTTGGGGAGAGACTAAGGTTCCAGGAGAAATAAACTCCTATGATCGGGGAGAGGACAATAAAACTCAGAAGATCGTGCCCCAAGTTTCATGACCCATGAAGGAAGTTGCCCCAGTGGATCCTTGGAGAGATTTGTCAAATCTCGACGTAACTGCCCCAAATTGGTTGAATTTGAGAGAGATTCCTCGACGTGATTGCCCCAGATTGATCAAAGCTTGAAGAGATTTATCGACATGATTGCCCCAGATTGATCAAAGCTTGAAGAGATTTATCGACATGATTGCCCCAGATTGGGTACATCTTACTAGAATCCTCAAGCCTTCGTTGTTTTGAAGTCAAACAAACATGGAAACAACTTTACCACGCTCAACGGAGTCTTTAAACTCTTACCTTCAAGGTAATCAGGGAAAGTATTAACTGTTCATGCCCAACGGAGTTCTTTGGATAACTTGCCCCTTGATGGTCAACATTTGAGATGATTAGCTTTTCCTCCTCGGAGTTCTCAAGTCTCTTGTATTTTGACATGATCGAGTTACTTACTGATTCTCATCATGGTAATTTCCTTGATGTTAAGCACATATTTTGTATGCAAAAGAATGTTAATTCTAAGAATGATGATTCTAATGCAAAGCCTATGTTAGTCTTGAAGTTGTAAAACCTTTTATTTTTGTGGAATGAGGTTGCGACCTCTTGTGACCGAATCACTAGTTGACACAACCTCGATTTTTTTGCATATGGAAGATAAAGCAAGCGTACGATACCAACATGGATATGTGTCTCGCTTCATTGGGAGTCAGTTAAACGCTATCTCATCGGAGTGCACTTTCAAAATAAACCCTACTTCAATTAGGACTTTTAAGGGTTGTAATTTGGCCGGGTTCACGGTTTTTAGAAAACAAAGGATTTTTAGGCTCAAAATTATTTGTACCCACCCCCTTCGTGATGTTCTCCAATCCTATGTTCAGTTAACTCGACACGAGTGTTCATCCCTCACAAGGAATTTTGAAATGGTTGAAGAATCAATGAGGTTCTTTGGACATGGCGGTCGCTCACCTTTTATTCTTCTGATTCATTATCACACGACTTTGTTCTTGCTTGGCAATTTCATCGTCTTTTTTTTATGCTATTTTCTTTTCATCTTTTTTTATTTTCATTATTTATTTCGCCATTTTTTTTTGCTCTCTTTTTTTTGTTGAACAAGTCGTGTGACCTCGCATTATCTTCGACTCGTTGGAGGTGATTGCGACCGCCTCACTTCTTTGATTTGATGAAGGATTACCATTGTGGTATCGTCATCTCTTGATGAAATAAGGATGATCATTGCGGTTTTGACATTCCTCAACCTTTTGGAGGATAACCATTGTTGTATCCTTAGATGCATGCCCTTCTGGTGAGTTTTGAACACTCGATCAAGTTAAATGAACACTACCCTGCCCCAAGGTTAAAATAAGGGTTTTTTATGATTAGAAAAGAAACTCCTACTTCAAGGCCCAAAGGGGTTAACGAGGGTCTATCTCCCTTATATCTCCGGTGTTTGGGGATTTGAAACAATGCCTGTACATCCTCAGTAGGGTTTTATTCAAAAACACATGGTTAGAGATTTTGCATTTTTATTTTTCATCATTCTCCCTCAGCTTTTTTGCCTAAGCAAATGATTAGTAAAGTTGGTATCGTATGCAAAAAACATTTTATGAGTGAAAACGAATGGATTACTTCAAGACAAACATAAGCAATGTATTTTTATTTTCATTCAGAAATTAACAAGTTTTTACATGCTATAAATGCTTAAACAAACAATGAAATGCTACAAATGAGAATGCAATGAAGAACTGAATGGCCGCCATTGTTGAGGAGACTTGACTCCGTCTGGACTTGTTGCTCTTGAATACTTTTTGCAATTTTGATACCTTTTCGAGACATGAACCTCTTGGAGTGAACGACACACAATCCTCAGTTGAATGGCTTTGTGCTCCAACATGGTAGTCACTTAGCATTGTCATGTGTTTCTTCCAAACACTTCAGATTACTTCAAAAGATAACTCCAACGAAGTCACCCAAGAGTTGTAAATTTTTGCCTTACTTTAGGGATTCGAGCAATGCGAGTGATGCAATGCTCAAGATAAGAGTACGTCTTGCTTATCCCTCAATTATGAGCCCCAAGTATCGTTGCTAGAGTAGTAATCACCATCCTAAATGGAAGAACCTTGTATGGTCATCAAATTGAGGAGATCTATTTGTGGTGAAGAAGACCCAATACTCGAATCTTAACCAATTAGAATTCCAACAAGCAGGGAAACGAATGGGCACAAGGCAATAGAATCACCTCCATTTGTTTTTCATATTCTTCTCGTCTCTGTTAACAAGTGGAGGCCACTGAGAAGGAAATTCTGAGAAGAGACAACTGAGATATGAAGTATAACCTTGAGAATGTGAAGCATTGTGTAGAACACTTTTTATTACCACTTGAAAGAAGATTTTGACGAAATCACCTAGGAATTTGTAGCGCTTTAAGGGATTCGAGCAATGCGAATGATGCAATGCTCAAGATAAGAGTACGTCTTGCTTATCCCTCGATCGGGAGCCCCAAGCAACTTCCACACATGTACAAGAGATGATTACCAATTTAGCTTCAGTATCCTTCATTAGGAGTGAGAGTGGATGATCCTTGCATTTCAGGCATTAGGCACAAACCAACAACATCCGAATCAGTGGAGTCACGACTTTTTATGGCTTTCAATCTTTTCTCCAAGAGGTGGAACCTTTTGCCAATATCAATAATTGGAAACTTGCAGACTTCAATGATGTGAACTCTCTTTACCAAGAATAGGAATCTCAACATTATTTCAAACATTCATATACATAAGAACTTCTCATGGGTGAGATCTACATTTGCATTTGGCCTAGGAGGAACTCGTCTCAATTCTTCTTGTCAAAGAGAAAACGCTTGAATAACCTCCATACACTGATTCATGTCAGTCTCTATTTCTGTTCTCATCTCATTTAAAACCCACAGAGTTGTTCCAATATCAACATTTGAGCATGTAACGGTGAGAAGTCAATTGTGTTGCTGAAGTCAGAATTTGAGTAGAAAAGGCCCCCACAAGTTGCTGATAGAACCATGAAATGCATGATAGTATGAATGCATGTTTCATTTATGGAGAATCCTAAAGTCTTTTCAAACTTTTTTTTGTTCTCTTTTGGAATCAAAGCCTCTTTTTTTGTATAGAGTATCTTTTCTTTTTTCTATTTTTTCTCTTCTTTTTCTTTTTTTTTCTCTCTTTGTTTTTTTTTGAAACAGACGTTAGGATCCCCCACAAATGAAGTGGATAAAGCAATGATGTTATGCGATGCAAAAGCATGGGATCAAGGTCCATATAATCTTAGTAACCACCACACAATCCTCTGAATAATTGATGTGAAACCTCTGTACAGGCCAAATGTCACAGGATCAAAGGTTCGACGCCTTTTTGAATACCAGAATATCAAGCACCATGAGAACAGACCAAATAAAGGTCCGACCTCAAATATGAAGAGCCAAAGGTATGTAGGAGTCAAGGTTTCCTGTCCCACCCCAATCTCACGGGTATGTAGTCTAGACACGGACAAGTGGTCCCTAATGGTCACTAGGGTCTACAGTTCCCATGGGGTACAAAGTGTTTGAGGCAACAAGCGTTCCAGACACAGTGTTCCATGAAAGAACCTCGCCCAGTTGTGGTACCCCATGTCAAACTCGATCATAGCAAGCGCTACGGGAGTCAACATGAGAATCCACGCTAATCGTATGTGTCACTGGCCTGGGTAGTGGGCCTTTTACCTCGCAAAAACCCCCCACCTGCAAAACAAAGCAGAAAAAATATGTGGCCCCCACGGGGACCCATAATATAGTCCAGATGCATGATGTGCAAGCGGAAATAAACAGGATATACAAGCAGAAAATAGACATGCAAACATATATACAAGATATAGACATAAAAAAAACAAATAAACACCCAATAAAATAAAACAAACAAAGGCTAGGATCGACTTGCTTAGGTAGTCCCCAGCAGAGTCGCCAGCTGTCGCACGCTCGCGAAAAATGAACAGAGTCGCCACCAATATATTTATCCCATAAGGGAAAGGAATATCAGAAAACCTAACAAAGGAAGGAACAGGGTCTTGCGACCAGAGAATCAAGGTACGGGAGTCGGTTACGCGAGGGGAAGGTACTAGCACCCCTCACGCCCATCGTACTCGATGGTATCCACCTATGTTTGTTTCTATCTAAAGGGTGTGTACTATGTTTATGTCTATATGCGAATGAATGCAAAAAGAAATACGGGGAAAAGAAGGAAGTATTTACAAATGTGCTCGTTCAAGCCCCGCGACTTGATGCCTACGTATCCCTTTCAGGAATCAGAGCGCCGTAGTTCGGCTCCATAGTTTTGTTTGTTTTTGTGTTTTTTAGTTGGGCGGCGTTAACGTTCGCGCTCTTGCATAAGGGATCGACCTACGATGCGTACGAGCGGAAATAACGGTGCCCTTAAGAGAAAGAGATGAGAGAGAGACTTTGAGCGTTTCGAGGAAATCCCTTAAGCAAGGGAAACTCGAGTTACTCTTTGGTTGGTGTTTTTTAGAAGTTGGGAACTTACGTCTGAATGGAACCCTTAAGCAAGGGAGATCCAAGCACTCGAACATTCCCTTAAGCAAGGGATGTTCAAGCTTCCATTCCCTTTTTAATGATTTTCACTTTTTTATTAATGTTTTTTAGTGTTTTCTTTGTATGTTTTAAAGGGGTTTTATTTTGATATTTATTAGATGTTTTATGTTGAAAAGGAAAAGAAACTAGCCTAAGTATGAAGGGAATTTCTACCTAATGTTATCATGGTTTCTACCTAAGGTTAGGATTTAAAAGACACATGAAAAATAAAGCAAAAAGTGGAGTATATGAAAATAGCATAAGAGCATGAAAAAGAACAAGTAGAAAATATAGTAAAAGTGAATTAAAAGTACTATTATTTTTATGTTGATTTTTATGAGAGAAATTGAATTACAAGTCAAGTAAAAAGACTAAAAAACAAATAGCCTAAAACTAATATTTTTTATGAACATTTTTTTATATGACGAAAATTAGTATTGAAGTCTAAAAGTAAAAGGAAGAGAATTAGTATTTTTATCATCTAAAAGAAATAGGAAAAATCTAGTTAAAACCTAAATCTATTAAAGGAAACAGGGGGTGCAAACTGGATTAATGGGCGTGATTAGTAAATCGGATGCAGGCCCAACCGAGAGGCCCTAAGGGATTTTTGTTGTAGATTGATTTGCCAAAAACTGGTGCAGTGTCATGGGCCAAGGGGGGTGAACCAGAAGCAATTCGCAGGCCCAGGGGAGAGGTCCATATTTTCAGATTTTTGTTAAGGATTTTGTTGCAAGAAAAATGATAATGGGCCTAAGGAGAATTTTATATCACATTTTTGTTAAGGTTTTGTATACCAAAAACGTGGATCCATGGGTTCACACAGGAGTTAGTAGCAATTCGTGGAAGGCCCGTTGTATAATCCATGACCATTTGTTCAAATTTTATTTTCAACTAGTGGGAAACCCGTGCGTCCGCACGGGTTCTGGTGTCGTTTTGTGTATCGTTTTCTTAAAGAATAGAAAATAGAAATAATATTAGAATGGAATAAATAAATTGTGTAGGTTAATAACTTTGTTTATACATATATTTAGTAAACGAAATAAAATCGGAAAAAAGGGTTATTAGTAAATAAAACAATGAAAAAAACATAGGTTTATATAAAAAATGTGTAGGAAAAAAAAATAATAGGATGAGTTTTTAAATTATTTATATTATTTATGTAGTTAAAATTAGTAGGTCCAATAAGTCAAAACTTGGAAAGAAAAAAATGAGATACAAATAGGGCAAAAAAAAAACCAATAAATATAGTTTATAATAAATATACTTGACATCACAAAGTACTAAAAACCATTTTGTAATGTATATGATTTAATAGTTGCAACAGAATTTGTTTTTTTTAAAAAGGACAAAAAAGTACAAAATCTAATGGGCCCAAGATAAGGATATTAGGCTAAATATAGTACTAAAGGGCCCAAGACAAACACATGCAACAGAAGGTGATATATAGGTTGGAAGCATATGTTCAGTTAGTCTTTTCCTCAAACGTTAGGGTTTCTGGACGGTGACGAAGGCTGTGTCGACGGAGCAACGAACGATCTCGCGGTGCAATGACAGATTCCGGGCCATATGACATCCCCCAACGGTTAGTTGCATGTAGTTATATTTGAGTATGATTTCAGTTTTCATCTTAATTGTTTATTTATGCAGAATTTGCTTAAACGTGAACACCTTTCAAGTGCTTACTTTCGTATGAGTTCATTGTTCCTGTTTATCATATTTTAGGTTTAAATTGTTTGTTGAAATTTCAGAACGATACAGCAACTCGCAAGGGAGAACACATGGGAAAGAGTGAAAAGGGAGATTGAGATTCGGAGGGTGGTGCAACTGATAACTCAAGCAGGTAAATGGAGGAGAGGTTGGGAGAGAGGCAACCGCAGGAAGTGGGTTGGATGCTTCTGGAAACGCGAGAGCCACTTTCGGCGTGTAATGGCAATTCTTGACAAACGACTTTGTTCCATAAAATGGAAGGCAGGATGGCAATCCGCCCATTCTGGAACTGCTGTAGGCATTGCTGCAGGTGAGGGTGTTATTTGTTCTGGCGATAGGAAAAGGAAGTCCATTAGAAAGGCTGAATGTCATGTGATAGTATTATCCTCTGACTCCGAAAGGTAAAAGCTTTACACCATCTGGTTAACTGAGTTACTTTGATTTTAGTTGATAGTTATTATGGGTATGTGAGAAGCCATATGAATTAATTTAACTGCTGGACATATTAAAGGAAGAAGATGACCTTAAGTAGGTAATACATAAGGATAAAAGCGGTGTGATAATTGTATAAATGTGTTGATACAAGTTTCTTTTGATTTTCTTCTGTATGTAGGGAAGAACAGGTTGGTAAAGAAATGGAAAAGTCTAAGAAGAGGCAAATGACCAAGAAAGGACATAGCACAAGAGTTGAAGAAAGGTAAAAGTTAGAGTAACTATTTCATAGTTACAAATAAAATGTATTATAATAATCTTCCTAATGTGGAATAATTAGGAAGACGGTTTTAATGTGTTTGTTGTTGTTGTAGGGAAGGGATGGATGGCACAGGGTGCACAAAGCGGGACAACAGCAGCAAGAAGCAATATGGACCCAGTGGCAGTGTGAAAGATAGGAGATCTGTTAGGAAAGGGAAAGAAGTAATGGTAGAGGACGAAGAGGACGACGTTTCTATTTCATCTCATGTGAAAAGGTATATATAAAAATTTATGTTAATATTTAGAAGGTAATCCAAATCAAAAGTGAGACACTAAATGTTAAAATTGATTTATATAATTTATATAAGGCATTAAAACATAGATTTTGACAACCTGCTATGTTATAGTAATAGAATTTAGTTGATTATTATTATATAAATGTTTGATAATGCTACAATTACATTCAGCCAAGAGTATGAGGCAGCTGTAATGGAAAAGGAACAAAACTGGATCATGGAGGTCACCAAGCCAGCAACAATGGGGACTCAGGTTCTTGTAAGTTCTTAAGTTAAAGTCTACATGTGTATGACATGATTTATAAAGTTATTCTAAGATTTTCCTTTAGGAAATTTTAATTCGAGCAATGTATCTTAAATTGTAGCAAATTCCTGCTGAGGTAATCACTGTTTGTAACTTGGAAGGCAAGAACAACATCATGTTGTATGACACAGACAGACAGAAGGGCTATAAATGTGTCCTGAAGAAGAGAGATGGGAAAAAAGAGATGTTTCTGTGCAGGGGTTGGTATGAGTTTGCCAAGAGCCTAGAGTTCAAGAAAGGTGATGTTTTGCATTTCACCATAAGGTACCCTCCTGTGGAAGAAATTCTCGTATCTGTTTGTCGTCGGAATTAGTGAAGGACCTGATGCCTTGAAGTTGTGTTTGTTATGGCCTACTGTGTATTAAGTGGTTTTATTAAGAGTTTCTAAATTAATGTTGTTGTAATATAATTCTGGACAACCAAACTTGGAATGTGTTTGTTATGGCATATGGTAATTCAAGTACATTTTGTAGTATTTTGTTTAGGTTACATTGGATTCCTGTGAGATTTTAGTCTATATATTATATCTATGACATGGGTTATTAAAGAAATTGTTTTTGTTTTAATAAAAAAATTGGATGGAATGTAGTAGTTGTTATTAAAAGGCTGATGATTTTTTGGTAAATTAAAAGATGAAATGAATATTTTAATGGATAAGTATAATAGAAAGAATAACTTATAAATAAGTTATGTAGATTAGTTTATATGACGAATTAAATGACATGTTACAGGTAATTATATAAGGTTAGTATTAAGAAAAATAGATAGTGTGGTACTTAAAAGTTTATAGAAAAAATATCCTTGTGTTTAATACAATAGATAGTGTGGTACTTAAAAGTTTATAGAATAAACAACGATGTGTTTAATACTTATGGATGTAATTTATATTGAATATAAAACTCATATTTAAATAAGAATAATGTAATTATTGGAAGATTAAAATATTTAATATTATGAAATAATATTAAATGAAATTATATTGTAACCCATAAAAAGCAAAGACCAATAATGGTCAGTATTGGAGTATAGACAATAGAGATAAAAACTTAATTCATGAAAAATAAGATTATTTGCATCGTTCCAACTAAACAATTGGGAAAAACATGTTATTACAACAATGGCCTGAAGAATAACGTGGGCTTTAGGTCATTCATATTGATCCATTGTTCCCAAAGTAAGTATCAACAATTTAAAAAAAAAAGGCGTTCATGTTGTTACCCATACAAATTATAGTACCTTAATGGTTAGTGTTGTAATAGAGACAATGGCGATAATAAGTTATACCATATAAAAAAAGAGTATTGCATTGTTCCCAAAAATGTCTTGTAAAAATAATTATTACAATATTGGGCTGTAGAATAAGCTGGGCTTTAGGTATAGTGTATTGACCCATTGTCTGCAGAGTAAGTATGATGAAGAAATAATTAACGCAAATTAGGGCAAAAACATTGTATTCGGCTGCGGGTATTGTTGAACGCGAGAAATTTGGAGTCTTTCATATTAACTGTTCACCAACCAGTTGAAAAATGGCCAACAATGGTTACGGGAACCCATTTCACGGTAAAAGACCAGAAAGGTGAGTAATTTGTTGGGTTATGTTTAGTGTACTGCATAAAGACTGTTTTCTCATATGTTATTGGTTTGGCATTAACAAAACTGGTTGCATTAATTACTTGTTCTAACCTATAAAATAAATATGTAGGTCACTTCAATCAATTGAGGCGGAGGCGAGATGGAGAAGAATGAAGATTGATAAAGAGATGGAATTGTTCGTCCAGAACAGCCAGGTTGAAAGCGAAAAGGAAAAGGGTTCGAAACAGGGTACCAGGGTTGTCGGTTGTTCTGGTACCAAAAGGAGAAATGAAGCTGGTAACTCATCCGAGAACCCGAATATTGTGAAAAAAGGATGTGAGTTGATTGGCTGTGTAGTTGATGCAGAGGATGCTAAGGTTAGTGCGATTCAAAAGGGTGAGTTCCCAAACGAATATCAAGTTTCGAAGAAAATGAAAAGTGTTATAGGTAGTGGGTGTGATTTTTCAAAAGAAGTTAGGGTTTCGAAGAAAATGAAAAGTGTGATAGGTAAAGGGTCAGCATGTATTTCCATATCCTCAGACAGTGATAGGTATTGGTTAACATAAATTTCATTAATCTCATAAATGTAAAATGTTATAGTATGGAAATAAAAGCTGCTTATTTAACTTATTTTTATTAACAGTTCAGAAGACGAAGATGAGAGGAAAGACAACGTAGTTGGCAGGACCACAACATACCATGTATGGAAATTGAAAGTAAATTATGGTGAAACAGTTACAAAACATATGCTGGTGAGTAGTTCATTTTAGAATAATATGACACATTATTACTAACAATGAGTTGGGCCATGAAATGTTGGACTTACAGCAATGTTTTATTCTGAAGGAAATCCCTCACGAAGTTGTTGGTATCGATTTATTGAAGGACGATGAAGTGCTACAGATTCACGATGTTGATACAGGAAAACACTATGCTTGTGAAGTCCACCTTATAGAGAAGAAGAATAAGGTTGTGAGGTTCATAGGACGGGGGTGGTATGAGTTTGCCAAAGAGAGGGGACTTAAAAAAGGAGACAAGCTGGTTTTTGCTGTTCGCAGTGCTCGTGCATCGAGAATAGTGGTTACCGTTGTGAATCGTTGAAGGTTGAGATTGATTATCATTGACTACTACCTTAATATGTTTTTTTGGTGTGAGAAATTAAAGAAGGTTGTGACTTACATAGGTTCTCACTGAACTTTTTTTGTCAATTTAATAGAAGTATTTATGAACTTAAGTTGGTATTAATTATGGTATATTTAATGTTGGTGGCTGTTTTGTAAGTTACACTTAATCACATTGTACTGCAAGGTTTTGTGTTATAACTTTTTCTACCCTTTTGTAGTTGAATATTGAAATCAGATAGGAATTTAGTGAAATTGGTAAGTTATGGCATGTTTGTACATGTACGTTAATGAGTTTCCATGCATTAGTTGCATGGTGTGGCGTTGGTTAACGGAATTATATATATTAAGCATGAACGAAAGTTTTGTTGGGTTATAGATGGTGTGTTACTGTCATTAGGCACCACAATTCGTCTGTATCCATTAAGATAGTTAAAAAAAAGCTAAATAACGTAATAGAAAAATTAGTATGCGATTATAATAATGTTATGCGCAAATGTTAATATTCTAACATGGAATTAAAGCAAATATGATTAGTCAATGGATTTTATATACATGACATTTTTTATTTGGAGACCTGATATCAAATCTAAACCTAATAGTGTCACCAACTTTGAACATATTGGTTTGACAAAATTCTTCCCAGTCAGGTCCTAACTTTGTCGGGTACGTAGTGTTTATGTATGCCAAATTCAGGATTGTCCTCGTACCATTATCACAGCACAAGTTGAGACAGTTGTAGTTGTAATCTTTTAAAAGTGCCGCAAAGTCTTCCTCCAATCTCTGAAGATTGTAGAAAAATAATAAAATCAACGCAAAAATATTAAAAACAGTTTTAAGAAAGTTGAAATCACAGTTTGTACCTACCAACTTTGTTTGACATAGTTCAACATTTGTTAGACCAAGGTCGAAAACCATAATGTTGTCAGCTCCCCAAAACCTGCTATGGTAATAGGGCAATTGCTCGATATCCACTATATTTTTTATGTTGAGGATGCTAAAATTATCATCCATATAGTAACCCACCTCAAGAACGGCATTGGCCGGGCAATTATAAAAATCTTCAACGTCTTTCCATCCACTAATTATAAGTGGATGAATTTCATCCTTGTTATAGATTAGGACGTGATGCACACCTTGGTTGTTGAGGATGGTCCATGTTTTTGTTATGTTGTTGCCAAAACGACATATGAACTTCGGTTCAATTTCTGGATATTTCTGCCAATTAATATAGAAGTTAAAAAAGAATGGAAAATCAGGTGCCATGTCAAGTTATAAAATAAAGCCAAGGCAGTAAACATAAACATAAGTTGTAACCTGTTCAGATAACTTAGCTATTGTGAAGGAGTATTCCAAGTCACTGTGAGTAAGTTTTCCCATCAAAGCCATATGAAATTTGTTGTGGTTGTTCCTGGGGTAGAAAATGAGAATTGGATGTATTTGATTTATGCTCACAACTTGAGGGACCATATATAAAGGGAAAACCATAGGATACCAAAGTTGAATAGTCACCCCAAGTATTGTTAAATATTCTGCATAGGATTCCATATAAAATAGTGCATGTGACTTTAATAATGAAAATTATCTTGGACCCATTGCATGTGAATAGTTTTAGGAATTGATATGCAGGACATAAGGAATAGATTCGATTAGCATGTGATATGTGGTGGGCCTGTTTTGCCTCAAAGCAGCTGTCAAAAAAACAAAAATCTTGCTGGCAGAATATATTCCAACTTCACGTGACCATGCCATGCCAAAGTAGAGTCCCACGTGAAAGTAAATATCGGAACAAACAAATGATGCATTATTGAAATGGTTATGTTGAAGAGGAAAACTTATTATACACACAGGTGGAAGAAAACAGGGCACAAAACAACTGGTGCACAGATATCATGAATAACGGAATATGGAAGTTGCCTAAGATGAAGCTCCTAGCATTGCTACGGAGTGAAGCATTAAAGTTCACATTGCATCCTCAGGTAAAAAATGCAAATTGTATTGATTATGATTCGTTGGTTTGTGTGGATATAAAATGAAAATTGATTGTAGTTGCATAGATGTTAAATTCATTTTATGATGTTATTGTATGTTTTTGCAGTTTTCGGTAGGCATTCAATATTTAGAGGAATTGAGTATTTTACTGGAAATAAAGATAAGTGATACAGTCATGTATGCAAAGAAACGTTGACCGTCAAAAATAAAAAGTGAAGTGTTTGTGTTTAATTTGGATGGGCTCCTCTGAACTTCGCGTGATCTGCATAGGAAGGTATTTTGTATTAGAATGCGGAATAAGGACATTGAAAGGGTAGAAAAACCACAGTTTGTACGGGTTAGAAAATTTTATTAACAATTAGTGAGAAATAAATACTGGTAAAAAGAAATATACGTACCGCCTAGATGTTGTTAAAAACCTCCTTATATACAACATTACATGTTGAATGCTTTGGGTGGTTTTTATCATCATGTATCAAAATCTTGATACCTCTTTTAGTTGTAACTTGTGAAACGGCAACATAAATCTGTCCATGTGTGAAAACATCCCGAGGTATATACAGTCCAACCCAATCCAACGATTGCCCTTGTGATTTGTTAATGGTCATGGCGTAGGCTACAATAACAGGAAATTGACGTCTCGATAACTTGAATGGCCAAGGAGATTGAGACGGGGACATATCCATTCGCGGGATGTATATAACCTTCCCATTATTTTGATCACCCATCAATTTGGCCTCAAGCACATGAGCAGCCATATTGGTTATTATAAGCCTTGTCCCATTACACAGACCTTGGGATTGATCAATGTTTCGCATAAGCATGATCGGTGTTCCAACCTTTAACTTTAAGTGATGGTTGGGTAGGCCGGAGGTTCTTAAGGAGCTGAGGAATTCTGGGCTAAGGACCTGAAGAATGTTGCTATCATGGATTTCCGATCGATCAACTGAGTTAGAGCTGTAGTAATCTCTTGTTTCCCCTGTAAAACTATCCATTAGGAAAGACATAACAAAATAAAGTGGAAGCAAGAACGTGGATAAAAGTAAAGGTAAATTAAACCTGGCATAATGGCAAGGATATGGTCATTGATACTGTCAACAATGTCCAAAGTTGAAGCAAGAATGACCCTATTTTTTAGATAATCACTTGATTGGTAACAATTTAAGAAATCAGGATATGTACTATCCACTATAGCTTGAATAGGATCATCGAAGTCCGTAATTAAAAGTTCGGGTGGTATGTCTATGTTAGCATAGCCGTCGTTAGGTTCAGAAATTCGTCCCTCTCCTATCTTTAAAAGCCAATTAGAGAAGTCCGCAATTTCCTTTTTATCTTGTTCAGTTGGTCCGGAGGATAGACGCATGTTTTTGGTCATATTCAAGACTTTTACATAATGCCAAATGTAGGAGGCATTAATTGTTGAATGGACAATGTCAGAACGACTTCCTCCAGGTACAACGGGTAATATCTGACGAAAATCCCCACCAAAAATCACGACCTTGCCTCCGAAAATAGTTTCCGAGTTACCGTAACTACTCATGACATCCTTCAAAGTCCTGTCCAGCGTTTCAAAACAATATTTGTGTGCCATCGGGGCTTCGTCCCATATAATCAGCTTTGCCTCCCTTAGAAGACCAGCGCTAGGGTCATTGAAATTAATTTTGCAAGTTGAGTTGTCAAGACATGGAACTGGCAACTTGAACTTAGAATGAGCTGTACGACCCCCTGGCAACAGAAGAGATGCTATCCCACTTGTTGCAACAGTTAGAAAAATCTCATGCTTAGATCTCAGTGCACTTGCAAGTGTTCTCCACATATATGTCTTACCGGTTCCGCCGTAACCGTGTAGGAAGAAGACACCACCTTGTTGTTTGTTGATGGCATCCATGATTTGGTCAAATATCTTCCTCTGTTCGTCTTGTAAAGACCATAATAAGAAAAAGTATATAATTAGATACATGTTGATATATTTTGACCTAAGCCTGAAATATAATAATAAGAATAATGTTAATCTTTGAGCTTATTACCAGTGAGACACTTGAAGAGGTTATCAAATTCCGCCTTCATGTCCTGGATATTGTACTGCCTTTCATCGTAAATGAGCCGGTTTCCCAGTTGTTGAATAACATAGTCATTCGGATAAGGAATGGGCTTGAAATCATGCAGGGTGCGATGGTTCAGTTGCAGCATTTTTTCAATCTCTATCAATGTCAGCTGCTGGATTGCATCATCCGGTAATGTTAAATCTGTGGTTTGTAGTAAGAAGGCATCGTTATATTGTAGCATGATCACAACAATATGATACATTACGTGGTAGTTAAGAAAATAAGTAGCATGCAATGTCAAAGTTGTGTACCTGGATTGTTGGCAATTTGTTTTTGTTCGTACAAGAGACCATCGGATAATATAATCCATGATTCCTTCCATACATGGGCAGGACGGTTTACAGCACCTGATAAGAGCATAACAACAAACAGCTTTCTAAGATAATGACCTGTACCCCAAGCGCTTGCCTCCTTTAACGCACATATGTATTCTCGATCATCATCTAAGAATCCCATAGCAAAGCATGCTTCTCTAAAGGTATCATATTGTGTTTCACCAACCCTCCTGATATCTTCATAGCAAGTTGGGCCTTTAGCCACCGTCAACATCATCCTCAAATAGAAAAGTTCACCGGTTGTCGGTGGAACCCACACCAAACGGCCGATAGTGAACCCTCTTTTACGTGGCTTCCACATTCTGTTTCTCTTAACATAAACAAACTTTGTAACAAATTCACCATATGTTAATGACCGGGCTTCCGCATATGTTGCATTTGCTATAAGCCAAGACGTGAACATGGATTCTGTTACGCTTGCACTTTCTAATACATGCTCCATTTGTTCACAATCTTTATAATAGACAGCCTTTTCACCGATGAGATGGAAAAACATTCGCTCAACAGCAGGTTTCCTTCCATGAACCTTGTATGAAAATATTCGCCAACACGCCTCACTCGGAGAAACATACCTACAATCTAGATATTGCTTGATCTCATCTACACATTCATGTTGTAGTCCGTTGTTTGTCTTAGAAGCAACCACACTTGCACCGATTCTGTCATATCCTTTGTGAATGTATTTGAATAGATACTTGATAGAAGTGCATTGGTTACACCATTCCATATTAATATGTGCTTGATATTTCAACAATAACCGAGTGTTATAGGGGACAACATTTCTATTATCTAGCTTGATATTATTTTTTGTAATTACATGGGTGTGTGATCTTCTTCTATATAATGGATAACCTTCAGCATTAACAACTGTATTTTCGGTGAAATTTTTAGGATAATATTTTGAACATTGACGATTTCTCATACAGCGTGAATCAGGCCAAGAAAGACCGCACGGTCCATGTATCATATGGGATTTCACCAGTGCGTATAAAACAGGATGAACTTCAGGATCAGGAATCTCCGCACAAATTATGTTATCAATGTCGGACGGAGTTGGATACTTGCTCTGGGGGTGCAAGAAGATCAAAATGTGTGCATGGGGTAATCCTCTCTTTTGAAACTCAATTGTATACATAACTGCATATATTAGTCAAAAAGAACTGGTAATTGTGCTTAATAAAGAAGAGTTAAGAGTTAGAAACTTCAAGGTTCGGAAAACTTACATGCCATAACTTTGCCAAGAATATTTTTTTTTGTTAGGTCAACCATAAGCTCCTTAAATTTGATGTTGAAAACTTTAGCAACAATGTCAGGCCTGTCATGGGGTTTTAAGTTTTTTGGGGACAGCAACCGGGTAATCTCAGGCCAATTTGGGTTGCATGTGAACGTGATAAACAAATCTAGGAACCCCAACCTGCTTGAAATGGCCATACCATCGAAGTAAAGTTGATCCATGTATCGTTTTCTTCCCACAAATGAAGAAGGTAGAACAACACGCTTACCTTGTTTGTTACCTGGATTATGAGCTCCCTGGTCACACGTTTGCTGCAAATTATTGTATTTTCCGAACCTTAATTTTGATTGATTTTTTCGCAGCCAATTGAGACGTTCTGATTCCATCATAGCGTAACCATCAACCAAAAATTGTTGGAAAAGTTTCCTTGAGTACAATAATGTTTTAGGTTCATGTTTTCGTTCTTGGAGACGAAAACACAGCCAATCCTTGATAGATTGCCTATTCTTCCTTGTAACAGTTGTCTCATGTTGAAACTTGTGAAGGATATTATTTCGGTAACCATCTTCACCGTAGCAAAAAATCAATGGGTATTGATATGAAAGATAACTTGGATTGAACTCATCAATTCTTTGTAATTTACCACTCTGGTATTGGACCACAAGGTCTCTCATTTCACCTGTGTCAACATCTCCAACAATAAGCGCAGCAACCTCCGCAACTGTTGGCATATTATACACACGACCATCGTCATGTCTATCACTGATTAGTTTCAGCCTTAATTCAACGCATGGATTGGCCTTAAACATATCACGTGCCATTCTAAACGCTTTCACCAGAACATTAACTTCATCCAACATGCTCTTTAACTTAGCTACAACAGATGTTTCAATAGATGTATTGTCCCTGAAAAACATAATAGCAAACATGGTATTATTTGTTTAAGCAATAGGACAAAGACTCAGGTAAATTTTGGAATAGAATCCTTATTACTTGAAGCAACGCATTCTATTCGTGATCTCGTGGTCAGTGTCATAAATGTACAATTGGGCATATTTTGGCAGCGCACCCTGCGGTGGTACAAGACTGCCTATCCGGTGACATGTTTGACCGTGTAGGCGCATCGTTGGAGGACCTCCTCCCTTGGGAATGTTGGTGTCAAATTTCATCCCTGGAGAAGTAAAAGAAAACATTGCGTTGTATGTCCTTATATTGGCCTGAAAGTTCTTGCTCTCAGGATCAGTTTTGTGATGAAGTAACTTTTCTAATAGTAACGGTGGTTGTTTCATGTATGGTAAAACAATTTTACCGCTCCTGCAACACAATTCGAATTTTGGAACAGTGGTATTTTTTCTCATATTCTTGCGCTCTGCATACCACATGCAAGATTGGCAAATTAAACATTCCCACACCGGGTCACCAAAGTCAGAATAAGCTGCAGAAAAAAACTTGTAAGAGAGGGGTAGCAATTAAACCGTATAGTAAGTAAAGCGAAGTTAAAAAGCAACTTACACTGGTTGTGTTGATCACAAATATCCTGAGGTTCCACGGATTCATCTGAATCAGAGTCGTGTCCAAATGAGTCGCAATCTTCAGAATCTCCATTGGTATCATCGGAGGAATAACTTGTTCGACTTACATTAGGATTATGATACGATACATGATGTGGATTTGTTATACCAGGAGAAGTGTGTGAATTTTTAAGAGCAGTAGGGGTTGTAATGAGTAGTTGTTTTTGGGTGATTTTTTGACGCTTGCTGATGTTTGATGATTCACCCACATGGGACGAAGGAGTAGTGTCGGCATTGTTGAAACGGTTGAACAGATTCACCCCATTGGCAGCAATAATTCTTGATCTTTTTTTGTTTTGCAAAATCTCTAAATGTTGTTGAGATGGTAGAGTGTGGGAATCGTTAGAGGTAGTTGGCTGGAGAGGAAATCTTGGTGCAGTGGCCTTGGAAGAGGCGGCCAAAGTACCAGCAGTAGGTGTTGATGTTGGTTCGTTTTCTTTGTTCTGGTGATGGTTAGCGAGTTTCTTTTTAGACAACAAAATCATCCTCCTTTTTCTTGCAAGAGTTGTAGTGGAATCATGTCCATTAAAGGGGTTAGCATCCATTGAAAGTGAAATATTTGAAATGAAGAAGTTGATTGTATGAAATTTAGTTAAAGCCAACAAATGGATGGACCTTGATTAAAATTGAAAACAGGAAAAGTCAGACATGTAAATTATTTGAAGAAAGGGGGGAACCATGGGTTCGTTAATGGGGAAAAAAAAAAGAGGGAAAAAGGATTACATTTTTGAAAAACCAGGGAAATTTTCAAATTTGAAATAAGGGTAGTTTCAAATAATAATATAAAATTTCTTCAGAATATGTTCTACATAAGTAAACAAAGTAAGGGCAATAAAAAATTATATAAAAGTAGCACCAGTTAATAGGCTGCAGCTGGTTGTACTTGTTCACAATTTAGGGAATCATTGTGCAGGTGTGAACCCGAATGGATGGATGGTGACTTGCAAGGGGGCTACGTTTCCACAAAAGCATAAAGCAAACCCAAGTTCTCAAGTAAGTGTGTAATCAACTATTATTTAAATACATTAGTTGTACTACCTGATACATGGGTAAAAGTTATTTTAATAGAGCATAAATGAATGTATCGTCATATAATAATCCATATCAAGTTAGAAATTAGCATATATTTGTCCTGTCCGGTTCCTGGGATTTTTAGGCAGAGGAAAAGTAACTATTTGCGAGGGTGTTTAAGTACATCATTAGATTAGTGAGATACGAAAGATAAAAGATAAAAAGTTTGGAAATTGGCTGTCTCTTTGAAACAAAGATATGCAGCAGTAATTTTTGAAATAGCTGGGTCAAACAATGCCGTCGATTAACGATTTAAATGATCAGACAGTGGAGTATTACAGAAACCATACGTTACATAGGATTGAGAGTAGTATGATACCGTAACATTCATTATATTGATCGAACAGTAGTGGAATATAATCCTTACATAAAAAGACCCTAATGAAGAGGCAAATGTAATATTACAATCAAAAATGTAGGTTCATAATAGAATCCTTACATATATGGTCCCACAAAATGAGGTAGTCGTTTAATAATGTAATATTACACCAAAAGAGGTAGATTCAAAATAGATTTCTTACATAAATGGCCCTAATTAACAGCAGCCAGGAAAACCTTTTAAACTATTTTTCAATCTTCACTAATTTCCTAGTGATTCTGGTCTGTTTCTTAAGTTTAGTCGAAGACAAATCTCCTTCGCTGTGTGTTGCATGACCTGTAGATTCAATGGATGGATCGGGGCTCTGTCTTTTAGCCGTAGGTGTGACTGGTTCACAGTGCAATTTTGAAGTTATTTCAGGATCCTGCAGATAAAAATAAGTGAGAACGAAGAGATTTTATGGGTGAAAAAAAGTGGCATTTGTATAGGACTCAAAACCACACCGTAACAATGTCGGAATCATCAATAGGAACGGCCTCATCAACACTCTCTTTGATCTAAAAAATAAACCAATACAAGAAATTCAGATAGTTTGCCTGACATGTATTCAACTAAATTAGAAGACAACGTTAGACACAACACAAGACAAGTGTTACATGGTTGACAGGGGTGGAAAGCTGTTGTGTATTAACTGTAGTTGCATCCACCCATTCAGCTTTGAGTTGATCCACAATAGGTTTATCTTTAACTAACATGATGACCGAGCAATTAGACCAATCTGGTTGCCACTTGACTTTGAAGGCAAGCTCCAGATTCAGGAGCTTGTCAAGTGCCAGTGGAAAATCGAGGGGATCAAATATTCCAGCCTACATAAATTTGAAAATATAAACTGAGAGCAATTATATGCAGTAATTAAAGAACCTATATGTACCAGTATGTTTTTTAAAATCATCAATGATATATTAGGTGGTACCTTAAACATGGTTTCGCGCATATGAGAAGCCGATACTTCCAATAGGTCCTCACTCTCTTTGTCCCACAAAACAAACTTGCATTTTGTACCAGCATGAAGAACACCAACCTCAATTTTATACCTAAGTTTGAGGGATATAAATATGTAAGTTCACATTTCACAGACAAAGATGGTGTGAAAATCAGTCGATAGGATAATTAATTGGTGTTTATACCTGAAAATGGCAGTTTCTGTGTCATGTCCCTTGACACACTTGTAGGGAGGTTTATCACCAGTGACTTTGTTCGGGCATTCATGGCATGCCTGGTAGTACCATCCATATTTAGAGGCAAAGATTTTTGTAATTGTGGCAACCGTAGCACAAAAAGTAGTCTGTGTTTACAAAAGGGGGGTAAACAGAAATTCAAATGTAATAACAGTTAGACAATAAATGAAAAAAATTGAAACATTAGTACGTCTTTGAGTTTAACGATTTGGTCAAGAGGAAGAAGAACAACATTAGACAACAATTTTTGGGTAGGTGATTGGCGAGAACTGTAGGAGTTTTGCGACCTTCCCTGAGACTGCTGGCTGCGAAGTCCCGACACAGCCACTATAGTATCCTGTGTAAGCCTGACGATGAAAATACATTGTCAGAGTCAATTAAGAAGGATGATACAAAGTGCAGGAAATTGTAATAAATCAAGTCAGGACATTTTAGCAAATTGTTTGATTGTTTCCATGTCTTCATTAATAGCCAGTTTGGTGACATTGTAAGTATTGGTAACAGACAAAGGATATTTGCCTGAAAAGACAAAATAACTTAATAAGAATATGTACTTCAAAACATAAAACACACGTTATGAACCGTAGGAACCAGTATGGGAGTAATTTATACCAAAAGCTTCTTTGACTTTGGCATATTGAATCATAATCACAACAAGAATTGCAGTATCGACCTGCTGTTCAACGTAGTTCATAAACTGCACCGCGTACGCCTCCCATAACGTAACTGTTATAGTGTTGTTGCTACAGAAAATGCCATTTAAACTATGATGTCAGTAAACATAAAAGATATAAAGGGATACCATTAACATGTATGTAAGGTAACAAACAAACTTTAAACCTCAAGTCGCGGATCACGAAGTTGACCTGTTGCTTTTTGCTACCCACCTGGACCTGCGTGTACCCTATTTCATCAACCACTCCGATAACATCTGTACAGGTCATTGGTTAAACGTGCATCAGGTTAAACCAAATATGAGATGCAGAGTTCTACATAGAAAATCAGATATCAAGAAAAGTTGTATGAAAACGTAAATAGAGTTTAACCTAAAAGTTGATCTTTAATCCATTTCCCGGTTAAAATATCAAGAAAAGGTGTGAGTCTGCAAGCTTTTTCCTGAATCTGATGGACATTTCTATCCCCAAACTTTGTCCCACCAGTAAATTTAAGGACGTACTTGTGAGCAGAAGGTTTGAACAGCAGATCATTCAGCTGAACTTGGAAGTTTGCAATAGTGTAAGTATCATTAACAACAAACAGTGAATCAAAATTCTGCCTATATATGGGAGGTACGATAACATGGATATCACTTCCCTAAAAAAACAAAAGAAACAAAAACCATCAATATCAAAAAAACCATAAGAATGCTGTCCTCAGCAAGCGATAACAAACACAATAAATACACTGTTGAACACCTCCAAGTTGCAAAATATATACCTATTAGAACAAAGACACACGGTTTACACAAAAGAAAAGAGGAATATAACTTTTCGCAAAAATGTTGAAACTAACCTCAGAATCATAAACAACCATCTCAAAATGTTCCTTGTTGTTAGAGATGACACTCCATTTGTGATGTATCTTAACAGCAACTTTCCAAAGTTCCTTTTCATCGTTAATATCAGAGATCTTTTCCAACGGTCGTGCCATTTTCTTGTATCAAGGTAGGGTCCAAACAATGGCTCCAACTTAGGTCGCAGAAGAAGTTTTGCAATGGTTTTTAGGGTTTGAAAGGTAGAAGTTGAGAGAACGGTGAGTGAGTTCAATGGTTTTTAGGGTTTGCAAGTAGAAGTTGAGAGAACGGTGAGAGACAGAAGAGGAAGAGTGAGAAAGTGTCGAAGATTGCATATGCATTTGTGATTAGAAAGCAACATTGGGAGTGAGAAAAAGATGAAAAGGGTACAGATAGTACAATAGAGGAGCAATTATCCTCACCCAGTTCGGTTAGATCCGGTTAGATCAGCAACAAAAGGACAAGTAGTACATTAATTGACCAATAGAGAGAGCTGAATAAGAAACCAATAGTTACATGAGAGACAAAGTCAGAATTCAGTCCCAAAAAGTATTATTTGGACTCAATTTAACCCTAAAACAGAGAGGTGGCAAATTGTAAGCAAAGGGCATTTTTGTCTTAACCAGGTACTTGTGTTTTCTTATTTTATAGATAATAAAGAAAATGAATTGAATAAAAATAAATAATAAAAAAACTTATGAAAAGGGGATTTAGGGCTATTTTGTGTACCGATTGAGCTTCTGAAGAGCTTCCATCTCTTCTTCGCGTGCGACGAAACCGGCGGCCGGAAATCTTCCTTACCCCGCCGTCACCGTGAACGAAGACACAAGCTTCCGTTTCCATCTCACTCGCGTTCTCATTCCGATATATTTGTTCCCCAATCTGAAATCACCTATTCGTGCTTGATTCAACCGGAGAGGCTTCGGAGACGAGGAGGTGAATTGATATCTAGAGAATCTAGCGCGTTCAGGTCCTTGATCCCTAGTTTCCGAATCAAGCTCTTTGCGCCTCCGATTGGAAGATGAAGGTGCGTGAGTCTGAAGGTGGACTCGATTCAGAGAGGTCGCAAATCTGAAGAACGGTGCCAATTGATGCCGACGGAATTGAAGGCTCTGTAGAGACCAATGGATATTGAAGTGGTGAGAAGGTTGAAGACGATGAAGAGAGATTCAGAGATGGTGAGAGTATCAAAGTTGTTCGAAGATTTTCGTGTGAAGAAAATTATGATTCTTCTGCAGGTTCAAGAATGAATGATGAAGGTTGATTTTCTGAGTTTTTGTGTGATGATTTTGCAGGTGTGAATCGTTGTTGTTGACTGTTGATGAAGGTGATGATGATGCTATGTTCTTCTTGGTTACAGGTTGTAGAGAGAGTTGAAGATCGAGGAAGAACTGTAGAGGAAGAGATGAAGATTTTTGAGAGTGTGAAGCTGATGCAGATTGAAGAATTGGAGAAGATGAGAATAAGATGATTGAAGGTTGGTGAGGAAGTGAAGAAGTGAGAAGTGGAGTGAAGTGAAGCTGGTGATGAAGTGAAGGAGATTCTGATTTATAGTGATTGAAGGTTAGTTAAACTCCTTGATTTCTCTTCTGAATTTTCTGTTAGATGGTTTGTAGAAGTTAGAAGAAAGTTCTGTTAGGGAAGTTTGTTATGTTGTAACTGATTGTTTAGAGGTGGTTTAGGTTAGTTATGAATTCTGTTGAGATGGCGGTTCAGTTAGTTAAGTTGTTAGGGGTTGGTTATGAGTAGTTAGAGAAAGTTAGAAACTGTTAGAACTTGGTTATAGGGTGGTTAGAAGTTAGGGAAGTCATAAATCTGTTAGGAATTCTGTTAGGTTATAAGGTGGTTAAAGTTAGTGTAACTGTTTTCTTTTTGAGCTCTGTTTGGGGTTCTGTTTTTGAAGTTAGTTATAGGAGTTAGGTTAGAATGGAAATAGGTTATAGTGAAACTGAGATTTGTCTTTGTAAGGGTGCAGGGCCAAGTTGGGTATAGCGATTGCTCAGTTTGTGAATGGCTGTATGTATGGTAGTGGTTTGAATTTGTATGGAATATGCTAGCAAATGTGCAGAGCTGATATGTGTGTGTGTATGCTGCAAGGCTAGTTTTTGTCATGATAAAGTGTGATGCCATTTATGTATGCTGAAATTCTGGTTTGTATTGATGACAGGTTGTAAGATCAGTTGCTGAATTTAATGGTTGTGCTTTTCTTTTGCTGAACTGAGTCTGAGTAAAAGGTGATGCTGCTGAATGTTTCTTCTAGATTTTTCTGCTCAGTGAAGAAGGTTATGGTAGTCATTTGTACACTGCTAGTTATTATTTGGATTTCGGTATTGGTATGTGAGCTCGGCTTTACTACGCACTTGCCAAAATTTGAAGAAGGAAACATGTATAAGAACATTAGGAATAGACTTATGATCTCTTTTTCCTTTTGTAGTTTTTGTACTGCAACTTTGAAACTTTGTAATGAATGCTCCTCAACATTGTAATAAAATTTAAATTTCTGAATTTTTATACTTGTAGCTTGCTTCTCAAATAATTAATTCGACTTCTCATTCATCTTTGCACATTTGAGTGAGGAAATCCAATAGGAATGGTATTCATGAGATGAAAACCACGATCACTTGATGTGTAACCTCGCCACTCGAAAGTTCTGAACTTATCTCTTTCTTACTTTTTGTAATGCTATCTTGTAATGTATATTTGTATGAATTGGACTTGATTTGTATGGATTGAAAGAAGAAAGCTAATTGGTGGATGAAGTTTGGACCTTGTGGGGAATTTTGTAATGGATATATAATAGATTGGACAGTAATGGAATTTGAAGCTTGAAACATGTACTGTCATTAGGCTAGTCTGCAATTTTGTTTGATCGTGAGTCTATATATGAAAGATGAATGGATTGATGATTGAGGTGATGAATAGAGGTTGATTTTTTCTTGTATACTTTGTAAAGAATTTCTTGTACAATATGTGACATGGATTGAACTTTTGTAATGGACTTTGAAATTGTAATGAGGTGTAACAATTTGGCTTGAAATATCATTATAAGGACTTGGATCCTTTTCTTGTTATGCGATATGGAGTACGATACTAATTTCTTTCAACTAATGAGACAATTCCCTCCAATTTGGGCATTTGAAATTTAAATTCTCTCTTGAACGGAAACCTTGAATCAACATGCCCCCAATCAATGACCCAGCCAGAAAAGTGTAACAATAGCCAACCGTGAAAATCAAAGGCACTTGGGTATGTTTTATCAAATGTTTCTCGCTTTATCGACCCTAAGCAAACTCCATGTTCCATTCCGACCATTGTCTAAATCTCATAATATGACTTGCCACACAATTAATAATCACAACCCAAAGCTCGAATAATGAGTGAAACCCCAAAAACATGAGATGATCCACATCGTAACCACAACAAACTCTGAAATCCATTGGTAGCCATAAACATGTATTTGGATCTTGAGCATAACACCAGAAGGCCCAAACAGTCTGAATTGTGGTGCAAGTAATTGAAGAATTTGGATGAAGAAGTAGCCCCCATAGTCTGATGACAAAGGAGTCCACAGTACCCATATTTCAGAACCTCAACTTCACACTAATACTCAAAGAAGAACCATAGAAATCAAGTTTGAGCGAAGTAGCAACCCTAATTTCCAAGATCCTTGATCCTAAGCCAAATTTATTGATTAATGATGCATGAGTTATGTTAATGCCCTAATGGAAAGATGTACATGGAATGAAAAGCATAAGCCAGTTAGAAATAAATTGGGGTGGGACAAATTTGGGGTATGACACCTCCTCTAGAGGTGGTTTCCCAGTGAAAAGGATGAGGGAGTCAATATTGAGGACTACTCTGTCAAAGTTGAGGAGAATACTATAAAGATACAAGAATCTGAACCTAAGAAGAAGAAAAATATTTTCTGGTGTGGTTTCTCACAGAAAAGGATCAGGCTAAGAAGTGAAGTACAAGTTACATAATTTTTACATAATTTAGGTTATTAATATACTTGGATAAGATTTGGGTGACTTTCTTTCACCAAAGTTACCCTAAATTTAGTTTTTTCTCATACTTTTTCTTTCCCTCATTTATCTATTATTTATTATTTGTTTTTATCCCATAAACCAACAAATTGCCAGAAAGTCACCCAAGCCATTTCCTATACTCTTAGTACAAAAGATTTTCATATATGATGGATTTAGAGTATATGCAAAGCTATCCAAGTTTGCAAAGTCTCATAGTATTTTCAATTCATTAGCATGTCGAACTTTATAGAGAAAAGAAAGAGGTTCAACTAAGATAGGTCATAGACGAACATACTAAAACAAAAAATATAACATATCTTCAAAGAGTGATGATATATTAAAAAGTTGATTTTTTAAAATGACAATAGTGTACGAAAATATCAGTATCTTATATTTTCTAATTTTTATTCTTATATCTTAAGATTTAGCTGATTGAGAAAAATTGGTTTAGGAAAGAGAGTTAAGCTCGCTTAGTCTATTTTTCTCGCAACATCTAAATGGAACTTCCTTTGTTCCAAACAAAAAAAAATTGTTTTTGTTGGAAGGTAATATACTTGTAAATCTAGGCTGAGAAAATAGAATTCCCACCAATAAACTAATTTTAGCCCATTTAGCCAATCCTCAATGAATAAGGGGTTATTCAATACACCTCATGATTTATTCACACTCTTTACTAGAATTGTAAAATGATCTGAATTATTATTAAATATCACTTTGTGTGAAACTTAATACTTTACAATATAACAATTACTTATATTATATACTAGGCATATCAAGTAACTATAAGGTAACAAGCTTTTAACCACCTAACCAACTATTTTAACTGCCTAACCAACCAGGAACAAAATAATACAAGTATTATAAAATATACAAAATACACTCTTCTAGTACTCCCCCACAAGATCAATGTGGTGGAAGTAAAACCACTTTGAGCTTGTTTCTTAGATCTTGGAATACAACAGTTGAAAGGGGCTTAGTCATGATGTCTGCAAGTTGAGCAGATGCAGGTACATGCTGAATCTTGAGTTTATTGGCAATAACTCTCTCTCTCTCTCTCTCTCTCTCTCTCTCTCTCTTACAAAATACATATCCAGTTCAATATGTTTTATTCTTGCATGGAGAATTAGATTGTGTGACAAAAGAACAACACTTAATTTATCACATAGAAATGTAGGAGAGAAGTACTTCACTTTAAGTTCTTCTAGTAATGATTCCAGCCATAGAACTTCTGCTGTAGTGTGAGCTAAGGCCCTATATTCAATCTCAGCACTTGACCTAGCAACTAGGGTATAATTCTTTGAACTCTAGGAAATCAGATTTGGGCCTATGATAATGCATGTACCAGAAGTTGATCTTATATCATCTGGGTCATTAGCCCAGTTAGAATCACTATAAGCTCTTAGAGAAAGTGCCTGATTAGGATGAGAAGGAGAAAGTAGTAAACCAAGAGTGGATGTGTCACTCAAATACTTGAGAATTTTCTTAACCATGCTCTAATGGCTATCCAATGGATTGGCCATAAATTGACATGCTTTATTGACACAATAAGCTATGTCTGGTCTTATAAGTGAGATGTATTGAAGAGCTCCTACCATAGATCTGTAGAACATAGAATCTTCCATAACATCACTACCAAATTTGCTTAGCTTGCATTGAGTGCATGGGGGAAGGAACCCCTTTTGAAGTTTCCATATTGACTCTAGCCAAGATATCTCTGATGTACTTTGTTTGAGTGAGTATAAGGGACCCATTCCTTTGATACTTGACTTCCAGACCCAGAAAGTATTCAGGTTTCCCTAAATTTTTAAGAGCAAATTGATGATGAAGTTGGTTGATCAGTTTGTGAATGAGATGAGATTAAGAACCTGTAAGAAGAATATCATCTACATATACAAGCACATATAATACAACACCTTGATGGTTGTAGGTGAAAAAGAGAACGATCAAACCTGCTTGCTCCAAAACCAAAACTAAAGAGTGTTTGATGTAACTTTTCATACCAGGACCTTGGTGCTTGCTTTAGGCCATAGATATCTCTATTTAGTTTGCAAAAAAGGGCTCTATTTGAAGTCTCAAACCCTGGTGGTTGATGCATATAGATTTCCTCTTGTAAGCTACCATTGAGGAAGGGATTGTTGATGTCTATTTGTTGAACATCCCACTTATAGGTCAAGGCTAAGGTTAGAATGACTTTGATGGTGGCTGGCTTCGCTAAGGGGCTGAAGGTTTCATGGAAGTTAAACCCATATTGTTGTTTGAAGCCTTTTTCCAAATTTCTAGCCTTGTACTTATTCTGGGTACCATCTGAGTTTTCTTTCAATTTGAAAACCCATTTACGGCCTATGGCTTTTTTGTGTGGAGGTAGAGTGGTAAGTGTTAGTGTTCTGAATTATGTGATTGGCATTTATGTTCGATTAAAATATAATAGCAGCAATATGTAATAGGATGTATAGAACTTGCAAATATAAATAAGTACAACAGCAAGACGTCCTATGGAATGTTAAGACATGTCCTGTGACATCATGTCTTATGAGATGTCATATGTAGGAAACTCATTGCGGCTACTGAGTTGGAATATATGAAGACTCAGTTTGAAATTAAAAAATGCAGAATATTCAGGAGAATATTATGCAATCATATGTGGCACATATTTTAAGATTAAAATCTTCAATCAAAAATCAAGGATAATGAAGACTTCCTAAATAAGGAGATTATTTAGGAAACAAAAGTTTGAAGACTTGTTTGTTGCAGAAAATAAAGCTCTGATTGAAGGCCCAAGTCCAGTTTGGAATAGGTTATAAATAGGAACCCTTGTAACCTAGTTTAGGGGGCAATCCGTGTATTGAAAAATGTAAACATTAGGGTTTGTTAAGGCAAATCACCCGAGCTATGGGATGGCTACCATGTTCTTCTCTAAACCAGTAAGGAAGAGAAGTATTGTTCTCACTCTAAACCTGTAGGTAAGAGTTGAGTAATATGTGTCCCTTGATCGAAGCTGGTAAGCAAGATCAAGGTGTGTTTGAAGTGTGACTTCATTATATTCGTATTGTCGTCTGTTTGTTATCACTGGTTGTGATTAAAGGGATTGAGGGGGGCCTCATATCTAGGTGAGTCTTAGATAGAAATCTAACTTGGGTAATGATTAACTGAGAACTTTTAAACGGGGGAGTTTAGCTTTGAATTGAAACTGTCATAGTGGATTTATCCTTTGCTTGGTAGCCCCCGGAGTAGGTTGGTTGAATCGAACTGGGTTAACAATTCTTTGTGTTATCTATTTTCTGCACTGGTTTCTTGATCTGGTATAAGATGTTATAACATCAGTTATGACATTAGGAAATTCTTTCAAAGCGTGTGTTTTCAGCAGATCAACACAGATCAAAACCTTATTGTAATCTCTGCTGTTCAATTGGTATCAGAGTAGGCATCCTGTCTGTTTCTTAATGAGATCCATGGGGATACTTTCTGGTTGTGTACAAGGTAGAAAATTGTTTGAACAAGGAGTCTTCTTATTGTATGGTCCCTTGAAGTGAATGATGGACCTATTTGTGGAAGACTAGACCAACCTGACCAGAGCCGTTGCACCTTCTTGATAACGAAGCTGAAATAAAGAGAGTTAAATTTAAAGACTTCATGCGGGAGTGAAGAATTTGAATTGAATTGTTCAACTTATATTTAGCACAGAGAAGAAGATTGTCAAAACCTTCATGCGGGAGTGAAGATATTGATAAGGTAACTTTTGTGCTTATTTGGTCAAGATATTGCTTCGGTCTAGTCTATTGCTTGGTGAAGAAGCAAGCGTACTGTAGGGTTGATTTACTTTCAATCCTTGGATGTCCTGCTTACAATTGAATTATGGAGTAAGAACTATGTAACGTCTGTTGAAATATGGCTATATTCTGCTGCATAGCTTCTGATACAACCCTCAAAGTGCTAGAAGAATGGGTTATATTTTTATCAACAGAACATTTGGCAGATTTTTCAACTATATTAAAAGTGTCAGAGATACTTGAGTCCTCCTCAAGTCCACTCATAAAGACATTTATTAATATAGTTGATGAGTATCAATTGATCAATGATTCTCATATACATCTGCATTTTGTTTGAAGACCTTGAAGATTATCAAGGACAATGTGTTTCAAGGAGATGGAGCTGATGTTCTATAGGATGTTAGAACATTATTACTACTGGTATGTAGCTGCCAATTGAAGAATAAATGTTTTGGGTGCTAAACAAATGTAGTGTGAGTACATATGTTTGGAACTTACTCCTGATCTGGAAGAGGAGACATCTGTTTTGTATTAGTTGATCCGGACATGATCAACAAAGTTTTTTACTCCAGATGTCAATTTATTTCTGACCTAAGCTTATGGGAGTATGGAAGTTGAGCTCAATGCAAGTAAAAGGATTCATAAAGATATTATCTACATTCCCTTTATGAGAAATCAATATGAACTTATAGACTACCCAAAATGTTATATTGAAAGGGTATTTCCTGAAGAATCAAGGGAGACAAGTTGCTTTGAAGAATCTACATATTTCTGTGTCATGCCATAAGTAAGTCTAGTCCAGAAATCTAGTTGAGGGAATATCCTCTGTAGGTATAGACTATGGCATCCATCATCTCAAAATCAGAATTAAAGTTTGAAGAAAAGCTTATTGATATGTGGCTCATATTATCCCTTGGTTATGTTGATTGTTTGGCTGTAAAGGTGGTGTTTATTGTGCTTCCTATGTTCCCCCTAAGTTTTATGGATGAGATATTATGGATGTTACCCTCAAAACCATAATGGATGATGTCATAGCAGATGTTGAAACATCATCTTAATGTCCTCAGTCATGAAATGTATATGTTGTTGCCTGAAAGTAAGTGTAAGTATGAAGAAGTAACTAGTCAGGATAATCTAGTGTGAGTAGATAGTTCTAACTAACCAACTGGTAGGTACCTTGACGGGAGACTTAGTACTTATTAGTATGTAACCTGAATACCAAACTTCATATACTCTGTCGGGAGCTGAGTGTTTGTCTAAAGGATTCATGGTATAGTATGAATTTAATGTTAATATTAAAGTTCACTATGATCTTCACAAGTTAAGGATGTGTGGCAACATTATCTCGTGACTATTTTAAGAGTTTATATAATTTAGGAGATGCATACAGTTGCTGTCAAATATCTTGATGGGATCTGGATATTTGTGTGATAACTGTGTGCAAATCTGAGTCAAGAAGAGTTGAAGTATGTGATGTATAGAAGAGAATGTGCTACATGAAGATGTAACATCATAACTATTGAAAACACCAGAGATTGAAGAAGGCAGATAAGGTTCAGACTTATCTTTTGAAGACGTACTCATGGTTAACTGTGGTTCCTTCTATTATAAGTTACAAAGAGTGGCAATATGAATCTTGTGTAGAAACTAAACTAAGAATTCCTAATTTGGAAAATGTGGCAAATTCCAAATAAAGAATGCTTCTAGTATTATAAGGACCAACATCAAAGATATCCTTAATTTGTATATCATACGGGGAGTATAGAGTATGGAGATCAGCAAGGACAATGTAATTCTTCTTCTAATATATGGAAAGTCTTTCAGAGACTAACCTTTTCAAGCCAGAAGAACGATGTCAAATAAGAAGTCAGGACATAACTCAAAGACATGTCTTATACTTGGAAACCAGCAGGGATAGTTCTTATTATATTCACCTAAAACATGTATTGATTGTGTGTATCACTTGCTCTGACTTAGTACTTGTTCCAACCAATGCACAAATTCACCTGATGCAGTTCTTATTAAAGCAACCGCTCTAAGAGTATAGGTATGCTCGGGTTTCTAGAGTCTTTATTTTCTTTTTATTTTTCTTTTTTCTAGAGTATATATAGGTTATGTTTGCCAACTTGTGTCAAATATAGGGAAAAAGGGTAGTGTTCAGATATTGTTAAGTCTGAGGTCCTTCCTTGCAGCTGTTTTTGCAAAGATATTGAATAGATTTTCCATTCTAGGTTAGGTTGTCTTACTGTTTATATTCTTGTTTTCAATTCATGAACACTAATTGTCTTGTGTTCTGAGTAAACTAGTATAGAGGTCTGATTTTCTGTGTCGGTAAATGGATGGTTCAAGTGAGTGTGCATATCAATTGAGTCTCCTCCTTTATTCTAGAAAAGGAAAATGTGTAATTTTTGTGTTGATTGTCCTTAGAACCTTAGCATACGTGACTGGGACTGATGTCTGAAGAGATGTTGGAACATTGTCTCAAACGTTCGTGTTTGTTCAAACAGAGAAGTTTCTGTTGATGAGGTACAAGATCAAGCCACTAATTCAATTGGATGTCATGAAGAGGAAGCAAAAGGTGTGAAATTTTGTCTTTGATGTAAAGTTGATATCTTGCATGATATTACAACAACATTACTTACTATTTTCCTGGAAGAATGTCTAGAACCGTGCATATGAAGGTTGAAAAAGAAACATTATTGTCCTAAGTGGAAGTTTCTAGATTCTGATATAGGTGTTAGTGGTATGTTTTGGAAATACATTACTACTATCATGGTGAAGTACTCAATTGGCTTTGATGAATGTAAGAATAGAAAGGTTGAGGTCTGATATTGAGATCTGATCAAAGTGGCTGAAGATAAGGAGAGTCCGTCTACTGCAAGTAAGAGATTATGACAGTCATTATGTGATCAAGTTTACTTTTGTGACAAGTGATCAACTACAGAAGGAGCATTGATTGTTCATGACAGGGGGAGTTAACGCTATTGTCTATATTTTCTTTGTCATTTGTGAAGTTTGCAGAGTTGCTGCCTTTTGATAAGGATGGAATGTCATACAACATGTTGTGACTTTTGATTGCTATGTGTGGCTGATTGTTCCTAAGAATATTGTACTGATATATATGTGTGAAGCTATTTTGTGCTGTTGAAGATCATCCTTGTTTAGGAAAAGGAGAATTCATTTTTCTCTGAAGAATGTGCAAGAACTTTAGATGTTCATATGTTTCTTGTGATGAGGTATTACGTTACCTTCTTGGATTGTGCCAAATGAAGAAGTTGAATTCATCAACTAGAAGACTTATCAGCGTGAGGATAAGCTTTATATTTGAGGGGGAGCTTATTGAATAGATATAATATCAGTAGATATTGCTTGTATGCTAAAGTTGTTCTAATCTACTACTGATTGTTCTATTAATAATGAAAATAAGGAGGGGAAACTGTCTTTTTGGTGATGTAAATAAAGAAAACCTAAGCACAAGATTGATGAACTAATGCATGTATAAAGTTGTGAAGATGACAGAAAACTAGACATATTGATACAAGATGTAGCTATTGTATTAGCATGTGAGATGATACATGTGGCTTTTATTGTGTGCAGAATTGGGCTTAGCACAACAGGAGTATTGTGCCTATGACAAGGGGTGTCAATAGAGTGATTGGGAGGTCATTAAAATTGGTTGATAGGAAGTTTGCCCAAGGGTTGTTGAAGAGGCTTGGTCTGTGTGCATGAGTGGTGAATAGGTGATAATGTTTGACAGGGTGTCATGACATGTGTAAAGACATAGTATCTACTGAACCAAACAAGGAAATTTTCTTTGATACTATCTATACACATCACTGGACGGTGTAAAGTAAAAATAATGACTATGCATGCGTTGGTGTTAAAGATAACCTCCTTTGTGAAGAAACAGTCAAAAACTGCTTTGGAAAGAGTACTTGCTTTTGGGGGATGTTTCCTTATAACGCGTGTGACCAATGAACAAGACCATGACCATCGTTAATCTCTATGTATCAAAGTGAATATATAATGGCATCATTTCCTCTCTTAGGTTACAACATACAACTTATTTCAATTTTCTCAGTATGTTTTTCGTGTGTGTACAAATAAGTTGTGTATGGGTTTGGTATTGTGTTGGGTTGCTATGCCAAAGATTGTCTAGAAAAAGAAAAACAAGGGTTGGGGATGCTATTCTTTTCTGTCATGAGTTCGTGTGTGAGGTCACCAAAAAGGGTTTCATCATATGCATAGTCATTCATAAGAACTTTTGTATTTGTGATTTGTGATCTGAGTTATGAACACAATTGTGATTTGTGTTCTGAATTACAAGAAATGGTGGACGTGTTGAACTTGAGTTTTCTCTTATGCTCCTCAATAAGTGTATAAGAATACTCTTATTCCACCATTGGTCCTCAGTGACAAGAACTAGTTGCTCTTGTTACGGGACCTGTGGTGTCTTTTTTTTTACCTCCCCGTTTCACTTGGGAGGAAGGCACGCTAGACCCTTCATGCAAAATTTGGAAAGAGAATGCGCCCGTTGCAGGATGAATTTTATTTCAGTTCTTCCTACGATAACACACGAAGTTTTTAATTATCCTACGAGGATGAAGGGGAAAAAGATATCAAATAAACCCTAGGAGTTTGCTAAGTGTGGGGATTCACCTAGACTAGAAATTCTGGAGTCCGGGAGGTCGGTTATACATAGGGAAGGTTTTAAGCACCCTACATATTCGTAGTACTCTACGGGAACCTTCTCCGTGTCTATGTGTTTTATTTGCTGCTAATGATTGGGAAAGTTTCTCCTTTGTGTTAGGAGAGAGAATTGTATTGAATTGAAAAAGACATACTGACTATTTTTGTTTTTTGATTAGCTCGCTGAGATTCCTTGTGAACCTCTTGCCTACATATCCCTAATGGACGTCAGAGCTTTTTGTAGTTCGGGGAACTAATTAGGGAAATTAATTGTTTTTGGGTGCCTTGCTTGAAGCTCAAGGTTGAAGCTTGGAAATTAAATCTCTGTTTACAGTAAAGAGACATGAAGTCATCTTTACAGAGAGGTATTTCTACTATTCCACCACAAACATTAAAAGTGACAGAAAAGCTGAGTTTGTTTCATTAAGAGAGGGACCTTACTTGGTCGTGTACAAGTATGCCAGTCACGTGTCTCTTGAATGAAAGATTCTCGACCAAATTAGGGAAAGTTGTACAAGTCTGGGGATGTGCTAGAGCATGACTTTCACAAGTCCTAAATTGGAGAATGTTTGAAATGATTATTTGTTTGAAATGGTTGTTTGTTTGAAATGATTGTTTGTGGTGAGATAGGAGAAATATCTTCCTATAGAGATAAACTATGTCTATCTACTGTTTGAAAGATTTGATTTTTTAGCTGGCTTGTATGAGGCCCAAGCTTGAGGCTTTTTGATTGATTTTATTGACTCTGGGAGATAACTCCACTGGAAATTGACTAAGGAATTTTGTGTTTTGTACAAAGCCCAGAATTGAGGATGACTCTAGTTGGAGAGTGTTTATTTTGTTTTATGATTGAAAGGTTTATTTAGTGTTCTGTATAAAGCCCAAAATTATGTCTGACTCTAACTAGGGAGACTCTATTTTGTGCCTTGTATGAAGCCCAAGGTTGTGGCTGACTCTAGCTAGGGAAGACCTTGTTTTCTGCCTTGTATGAAGCCCAAGGTTGTGGCTCACTGTTGAGGGAATTGAGTATGGATGACTCTATAGGGAAAAGATCCTAAAGGTTAGGAATCTTTTGACACAGGAAATGTTATTTATCTACCTTGTACAAAGCCCAAGGTTGTGGCTACTTGATGGAGAAGGAGTCATTGGGTAGAATCTATTATCTGCCGTGTACAAAGCCCAAGGTTGTGGCTGACTCTGGATAGGGGAATACCTATGAGTAGGGTTTTGACTCTAAGAGGAGTATGTTCCTCGTACAAAGCCCAAGGTTGAGGCTGACTTTTAAATGGGGAAAGATCTACCAGTGTGGGATCTTTTGACTCAGAGGGGACTTTTGACTCTATTGAGGATTACCCTATTGTTTAGGAACTAAAGGTTGACCCTACTGAGGATTGTGCTTTTGTTAAGCATGAATTGATGAATGAAAGACCCCGGTTTGAAGATTGATTCTACTGGGGAATTTGTTTGGATGATTGACCTAGACTCTATTGAGGAGTTTTAAAGGTTTGGAAGATGATTTTGGAAGCCAACCCTTTCCAGGGAATTTGGATTTCAAGGAGTTCTTTTGGAGGCTGACCCTTTCCAAGGGTTTGCTCTGCTGGAGAATTTATCTTTTAAAAGCTTAATTTTTGGAAGCTAACTCTTTCCAGGGATTTTTGTTAAAATGAAGGAATGATGTAGAGGCTAACTCTTTCCAGGGGTTTACTCACAAGGAGGAGTGATTAACTATTTGAGACTTCTTGTTTAAAGCTCAAGATTAAGGCTGACTCTGACTAAGGATAGACAGATGTGGAACCTAGACTCTGCTAAGGAGGAAAATTATTGGAGATTTGAAGATAAAGGTGACAGAGACTATCCATGTCTCTCATTCCAAAAGGTGAACTCAATGCTGAGATTGAGACATTCTTAGCTTGTTTAAAGTCTGGTTTTAAGAATAGAAGAAACTCATCAGGGTAGGCTAAAAGGTGACTAAAGACCTGTTCCTATGTTTATAAGAAACCTGATGGGTCCTTGTATAGAAGCTCAAGAGGAAGCTGGGAATGCTTTTAAGAAGCCTGTGGGTCCTTGTACAAAGCCCAAGAGGAGGCTAATCGAGGGTCATCGAGGGTCCTTGTTATAGCACAAGAGAAAGCTATGTGGTTTTGAACTTAGTTTGGCTCTAAGCAAATGGGTAAGAGGTTTCACCGGGAATAATTCCTCTTGGGTGGATGTGTCCTATTTTTGTTCTTAGGCTTTTCTCAAGATGTTTCACCTGGAATTATTCATCTTGAGGTTTAAACTAAAGATCTCTAATTAGGAAAGAGCCTTCACCGGGAAGACATTCTAAATCCTAGGCCATAGTCCTATAATATATATATATATATATATATATATATATATAGTTTATCTGTCCTAAGGTTTTACTCAGACGTAGTTCTAAACAATATATATATATATATAAATATATATACAGTTTATATTTGACAGTAATTTAAATGAAAGCTTGTAAATTGAAAGCTGTAAAGCCTAACCTGGATGGAGTGGAGGCCTTTGAAGATGTATGCACAAAGCCTTACCATCAGCTTGGTTGTTTATTGATAAACAGTTGAATATTTATTGTAAACAGTTTTGAAATGTTTTGGAAAACAGAAGAAGTGAATATGGACACTATGTCACATAGGTATCTGAAGAGTTTCACCGGGAATAATGCCCTTCAAATTCCAGAAGAATGTTTTGAAAACAGATGAGAAGATTTTGTAAATACAGTTTTTGAAAACAAACTAAGAAAAGAAAAAGGTGTTGGGTCTTAGACTCTAATAGAGGCCCATTGAAATTGATTTACAGTTTATCAAAAATAGTTGAAGATGATTTGAAGTGATACAAGGTTTTGTTGTTTGAAAACCTGGATTGTCTGTTTAAACCGAAGTTTGAAAACAGTTTGAAATATTAACAAAAAGTCAACTTAATTAGGGTAAAGACAAAGTCTATACCTAATTAAGACCTAAATGATTAGGGTTTTATCACAAAATTATTTACAAGAGATTAGGTTTTGAAAATCAAGAGAAAACTATATTTTAACATATCAAAACATACTTAAAACATATAATTTTAAACCTAATTAAAATATATTAAAATAGTATTTTTTTTTTGTGATTTTTTTGATTATTCATAAAATAGATATATTAAATGAAGAGTGTGTAAAAAATCAAAAGGAAATGATTTAATTTGATAGGTAAATCAATTATATGAAGTTTGTAAATAAAAATGAAAGAAAATAGTGATAAAAAATTGGTTTGGTCTTGCCAAGGGTTGAACCCACACCCTATAGGTTACCAAACAAAAGAAATACCAACAGGGCCACGCGCGTGGCCTGACTAGCAAAGGTGTCCATATGATTATATGTGAAAGCAGAGCATAAAAATGATTTGAAAGAAATAAAAAGAACAAAAGGTCTGAGGGGGGATCGAACCCCAGACCTAAGGCAAGGCAAGAGTTTGGACGCGCGCTGTAGCCATTGGGACACTACGATGAATTCATAGATAACACGCCTATCATTCAAAATAAAATAAACTCGTTCCTGGGAAATTTGAAAAATGGCGCCACCGTCTTCATCTTCAACCTCAAGCTTCCATAACTTTTGAATTTGCTATCTCACTCGTTTTTCAACCAAACTCAAAGATGTAAACATGGATTTTGTTCGTTTTTGAACAAGGATCGTGATGGTGTCCTTTAATTTTATTTATTTTTAGTGTAATTTCAAAATTCGCACGCATGAACACTAAGAACCCTAAAAACTGAAATTTAACATGAAATACTCTATATGCATGATATGATGCAATGGATTGAGGGTTAATGATCCTCAAAGGTGCAGAAACCAACTGGTAACTTCATTTTTAATTTATCATGCGTGAATTATGGAGTTTGAAGTTCTTGAAACTTACCTCAAAAATGAAGATTGAGCTCTGATCAAAGTGTGGTACAGAGTTGTTGTAGTGATCCAGATAGCTTCAATGATCCCCCAGGAAGGTGGTGAGATGCTTAGCTTAGGCTGAAACTCCCTAGAACTTCTTGCTCGACCCCAACTGATGTAGCTCCAAGTGAGAGGTAAAGATGATGATTCTCCATATACAGAAGTGTTCCAGGTGTTTGGATCACTTCTAAATACCTCCCTTGAGGTGTTTGAATACTTACTTTCAAAGGAAGAGCTCTGGTTTGAAGAATCCGAGTCTTCTTCCAAAGAGCCTTTGAAAAACCTAAGTTTGGAGGAAGAAGAGAGAAAGCAAGATTTCTGTTGCTTTGGTGTGTTTAATTACTGAGGTATGCTCTTCTATTTATAGGCAAAAGGTTCAGAGCAATTGGAGTTAGTAAGCTTGCTTAATGAGGGAGTTTTGGTTTCTTGACCATGAAGAAATTCAAGGAATCTCCAAGATGCAATGATGGTGTTTTCTAGCTAGCTCCCCATCCATTGATCTTTTCTGATCATAGGGGACAATTCTGATGCAAAATGGCTTCCAATTGGCTTAGGAGAAAATTCCTTGATGATTCACTAATTTTCCATTTTGTAATGATTACTTAATCACATGGCATTGAATTTTTGAATATTCTTCAATCTCTTTGCAATGATGCATTTGATCCTCTCTTATACCTCATAATGTTTCTGAAGTTTAGAGGTACCAAATAGTGTAGGCATTTGCATAAAATTGCAAGTTTCAAACTTAGGCATGACCTATAATTTCACTCCATGAGCCCAACTTTGAACCATCATAACTCCTAGCTCAAAATGAATTTGGAGAAGGTTGAGCACAATTTGGAAAGCCCTTAACATGTACTTCAATTCATTAGTTTGGATTTTCTTCAAAATTACTTGGGAAATTTGTGAAAAATGGGCTTAAAGTTTGAAGAAAACTAGGGTTTTTTGCTAGTTTCATAGAGGCGGCAACTTTGAAGCTCCATATCTCTTCAGTGGTTGATTTCTAGCCAAAAAATCATATGTGACAAAGTTGTTTATTGAATCAAAATCTACAACTTTTATGTTGGAAGTTTTTTTCAGTTTGTACTTGAAATTTTGAGATATTCCCTTCCAAAGTTTTGAAAAAAAGACCTTTAAACACTTAGAAAAATTTCTAAGTATGAAAAGTCAATCTTTGACTTTTTTATTCTTGATTGATTTTCTTGATTTTTCTTGGTCAAATGACTTCAATAATCATATATTGATGATATTGATCCTTAAAAGTCATGTTTTGATCCAAAACCCTAAAAGTCAAAGGTGATCTTGTACAGTTGACTTTTTCTAGATGAAGTGAAATCTTGGACTTTGGTAATGAATCAAGTCCTCCTCCTCAAATAAGTGATATGAATTGATTACATTGAGGTAATAGGAGTTCTTGAGTCATGTTTTGAGTTGTGGATACATGTCCTGATTAAAAGTCAATTGTCCTGGTGAATTAGGTCAAAAACCCTAATTGTCGACCAGATGGAATTGATGACTGTAGATCTTGAATTGAGGTACAATGCCCAGTGGGTCATTTGAAGATGATTGAATCCTCTGAGTGATGTCCTGGAGCTTTTTAGGGTTTCCCAAATGTGGTCCCAGATTTCAGTCCTTGATGGGCTCAAAACCCTAGTCTGGTGACCTGAGCAAACCTGAGTCTTGATGACTGGTGTCTAATCAATAATAGGTGAATGAATGAATCATTTGAGTCATGTTATTGTATTAGAGGTTATTCTCATATTGATTGATCCTTTGCATGAGCTTCTTTGTTCTTGCACACTCTCGATTGAGTACTAGACAAACAAATGACTGCTCTGGGTACTTGTATGGAGTTGATGAAATGTCTGGAGATGTGACATCTCAGGGGGGTCAAAATTAGGGTATGACAGGACCTATCCCCTATCTTCTTCCTCATGTGCACCACAGTGTGTGTACTTGACAAAGGAAGTAAGTGCTAATGTCAAACTGCATGTTATGACATTGATATCTTCTTTTTCATATTATGGCTAAAAAGGGGGAGAAATATCTGAAGGTATTCTGGAGTCCAATACTATCAAAAGAAACCAAGGATTTTAAAGATATTATGATGTGGATTAAAGATGTTATGAAGACTTGGAGGATTTCGGGAGTCTCTGACAAAGACTTATCTGTTGCTGCTAAGTATGTGTATCTATTTTAATGTCAAGATGTGTAGTTTTAGCCGAAATAAGCCAAAGGGGGAGATTGTTGTTCTGAATTCTGTGATTGGCATTGATGTTTGGCTAAAATATAATAGCAGCAATATCTAATAGGATATATAGAACTTGCAAATATAAACAGGTACAACAGCAAGACATCCTATGGAATGTTAAGACATGTCCTGTGACATCTTGTCTTATGAGATGTCATATGCAGAAAACTTATTGCGCCTGTTGAGATGGAATATATGAAGACTTCCTAAATAAGGAGATTATTTAGATTATTTAGGAAACAAAATATTGAAGACTTGTTTGTTGCAGAAAATAAAGTTGTGATTGCAGGCCCAACTCCAGTTGAGAATAGGTTATAAATAGGAACCCTTGTAACCTAGTTTAGGGGGCAAGTTGTGTATTGAAAAGATGTAAACATTAGGGTTTGTTAAGGCAGATCACCCGAGCTGTGGGATGGCTACCATGTTCTTCTCTAAACTAGTAGGAAAGAGAAGTATTGTTCTCACTCTAAATTTGTGGGTTAGAGTTGAGTGATATGTGTCCCTTGATCGAAGATGGTAAGCAAGATCAAGATGTGTTTGAAGTGTGACTTCACTATGTTCTTATTGTCGTCTGTTTATCATTGGTTGTGATTAAAGGGATTGAGTGGGGCCTCATATCTTGGTGAGTCTTAGATAGAAATCTAACTTGGGTAGTGATAGGTTGTAAACGGGGGAGTTTAGCTTTGAATTGATACTATCATAGTGGATTTATCCCTGGCTTGGTAGCCCCTAGAGTAGGTTGGTTGAGCCAAACTGGGTTAACAATTCTTTGTGTTATCTATTTTATGCACTAGTTTGTTGATCTGGTATAAGATGTTATAACATCAGTTATGACATCAGGAAATTCTTTCAAAGCATGTGTTTTCAGCATATCAACACAGATCAAAACCTGATTGTAATCTCTGTTGTTCAAATGGTTCCAGTATCCTCATGATCTTCTATCATGCTAGTGTTGAAACTGAAGATCATATTGTCCTACTTTTACAGTTTCATAATAGACCAGATGTCACGACATCATAGATGACATCTGTGTTCTGTCATACCAGAATTTCAGTAAATGTCCAAGTATTTTTGGCTACAAGGGCATAATACTCTTGTTGCATAGCTTCAAACCATTTAGGTTGAGCTAAGGCTTGTTTGAGATTTATTGGTTCACAATGAGCCAGAAATTTTTTTGGTTTGAGGTTCCCTATTTTTCCTCTAGTGAGCATAGCATGTTGATTTGCAACCAAGGAGGGTGCAGTAGGCTCATTGGTTTGAGAGGAAGGGCTTTGAATGTTTTCATTCCCTGGTTCTGCAAGTTGTAATGAGACACTTTGTGCCTCTTCAGGAACAGACTGCTGGTCATTAGTGGGACTGGCAGGTATTTTAAGATTCATAGAGGGAGAGTTGGTAAAAGGCTAAGTTGGAATGTTTTCAGAGATGTGAACAGGTCCATTATGGTGCAGGGTAGTCTGAACAAGACTGTTGCTATTCAATAGGGTATTGTCACTGTCAATAGGCACAGTTGGCAGAATTATGGAGAGACGGATAGACTGGGGGGCAAATGTACTAGATTGTGTTGTGATTTTGAACAAAGTCTGATAGGGAAAGACTTTTGCATTGAAAATCACATCTTTTGAGATGTAGATTCTGCCATCACCACATAGACATTTATATCCTTTGTGTTGTGAAGAGACCCATAGATACACACACTCAGCACTCCTTAGTTGGAGTTTATTTTTGTTGTAGGGTCTTAGATGAGGGAAGCTAGAGTAGCCAAAAGTCCTTAATTTGGAGTAATCACGAATGTGCTTGTAGAGAGCATGATATGGAGAAGTGAAGTTGGTGAGGACTGGTGTTGGGAGCCTGTTAATGAGATAAATTGATGCAGAAAAACTATGATCCCAATATTCCATAGGGAGATTAGCATGAGCAAGAAGGGTTAATCCCATTTCCACTATGGTTCTATGTTTTCTCTCTACAGTTACATTCTGGTGAGAGGTGTGAGGACAAGTCAGTCTATGATTGATGCCAAGCTCATTAAGAAATTTTGTGAAGGGCTTGTACTCCCCACCAAAATCAAATTGGATAGCTTTGATTTTGGTTTGTAATTGTATGTTAACAAATGTGAGGAACTATTTAAAGACTCCTAGGGCCTTAGACTTATGTTTTAAAAAATACACCTACGTATACTTGGTGTAAACATATACAAAGGCTATATAATAATAAAATCCTTGACTAGAAGGATTAGGGGAAGGTCCCCATAGATCTGTATGAATGTGCTCAAAAGGACTAGAGTAAATAGTTGATGTTAAAGGAGCATAAATTCTGTGAGATTTACCTAAGCAACAAGAATTGCAAAATTCAATATTATCTGTATTGCTTAAAGAAAGGTTACACAATTTGAGCACAAAAATTACTACTACACCATTAGCATGACCCAACCTATTATGCCATATGGAAAATTTATTAACATAGGAAACTGAAGGATTTGTAACCTGTTCATAACTCAACACATTAGCAGAATTTACAGCAGGTTGCAAAGTGGACTCCAAGGATAAATTGGGAAAGCAATAGAGGCTGTAATACGGTGGGAGAACTGACTTTTTGAAATGTTGCAGATAGCAAGAGTCGCCACCGACTTTTATTTTATCCAATATATAGAAAGGCTAAAAGAACAGAAAAAAAACCTTTTAAAAGACTTTGAGTTCGGGGGGTAAGTTATACAAAGGGAAGGTGTAAGCACCTTTTGTATCCATGGTTATTCATGGGCTCTTAATTGCTTAGCTCACGTTTGTTTTCAAAATGCTTGAAGTGTAGTGTGTGAATAGTAAAAAGAATTTGAATAAGAACTTTAACTTGTAAATAAGCGTAGTCTTTTTGAAAAGATTCTTTGAAAAGAAGTGGGAAAAGATTTTGAATTTTGAATTTGAATTTGAATAGAGCAAGAAATCAGGATCACCTACCCTAAGTTAGAAAAGTTATTATTTTAGCTTTTCAGTTTGAAAGGGCTATCCATACCATAGGAGGGTAGGAAGTCCTTTCATTGGATGTTAAGGGTCATCGAGAAAATATCGTTCGCCATAAAACTGTCCCTACCATATAGAGGGTAGGTAGTCTTTAGGGAAGGATAGAATAGTCATTTAATCTTTAGGAAACCTGTTGCACCCCAAAATTTTCCCTCTTTCATCTGTGCTATAAGTTACAATAGACGTTTATTTCGTCTCCTAAAAAATCAAGAGAAAATTAAAAAGAGTTTCATTGAGGATGCGAGATGATTGGAATTTGTTCGTTGGAATTTGAGGTATTCATTCAAAGTTCAAAGTTGGATCAATGTTGTTAAAGTTGATTGAGGTTTGTGTCGCGGGGAAAAATCGTATCTTTTTTGGGATGAGACACCTGATGCCTTCTTTGGGCTCGAGTGCTCAAAAAAATGATTTTTTCTTTGTTTCGACCAAACTTTTTATTGTTTCCAAAGGAGGAAAAGGAAAAAAAGCTGCAATAACCTAAAAACAGATGCAAAGCCCAAAACTAAAAGCAATGCACAAGTGGGGGAAGAGATTCCGGGTAAGAGGGTTGGTTATACGAAGGGAAGGTATTAGCACCCAACGTATCTATAGTACTCTATAGGTTTCTTTGTTTTGTTTGTTTCATTCTTTGTGGTGGAGGTTCTTGTGAGAAAGAGGTGGCACCTAAGGTGTTTGTTTGATTATGCTCGCAAAGATCATCGCGATCCTCTGCATACATATCCCTTAGAGGGAATCAGAGCATCTGTAGCTCGGGGTCTACGGGTGCTAAGGTTTGAGTGGTTTGAGGGAGAAGTTTTGCTCGCCAAGGATACGACCTTGTGCCTACGTATTCTCAAAGGGATGTTGAGAAAGTCAGACCAATCATAGTTCCCACTTATGCTAGTGGAAGCAAAGGATAAGAGACAAATGTCATCTAAATGTTCGATGTATCTAATCTATATCATCACATACATCTATTTGATTTTTGTTTGAAAATCTTTTCATTATAAGCCCTGGGCTGTGCCACTTATGGCGCTTAGAATGATAAAGATGTTTTTGTTGTTTAACCAGCCTTGTGGCAAAAACTCTCAATGAAGTCAGCCTTGTGACAAAAAGTTTTGATTAATCAGCCAGCCTTGTGGCAAAAGTTTCAATGAAGTCAGTCTTGTGACAAAAACTTTGATTAATCAGCCAGTATGGTGGCAAAACGGTTTGATTGATTAGCCAGCCTTGTGGCAAAAAGTTCGATTGATTGATTGTTTGTGATGATATAGAAGAGATACTCCTATTATAGAGATGAAAAATGTCTAATCTCCTAGGGTATTTGATTTGGATATTGGGGATGCTTATAAGAAGCCCGTGGGTCTTTGTACGAAGCCCAAGAGGAGGCTATCCGAGGGTCCTTGCATTGTAAGCCCAAGAGGAGGCTATGGGAGGGACAATCCAGGGTCCTTGCATTGTAAGCCCAAGAGGAGGCTATGGGAGGGACAAGTCGTTTGTACAAAGCCCAAGGGGAGGCATGGTATAGTTGGTTTGAGCTCTTAGAGCGATTTCACCGGGAAACCATACTCTATGTCCTAACCTAAACTAGGGAGATTCTTTGCACGAAGCCCAATAGGAGGCTATGGGGAACCTAGTGTTATACTAAGTTGAACAAGCATATATAACATGAACAAACACATGAACAAGTATGAACAAACATGGACAAACATGAACAAGTATGAACAATTACATATATGTGACAAGGTGTGTGTATATAATGGAGTTTATGAAGGAAATATACCTGTAAGCATGATCCATTTGTATACACGGGGCTCGGGACTTATACTCAGGGAGAGGCCCACTTGAGTTTATTCAAAAGCTATGCAAACAAAATATTTACAAGAGGCTTGGGACTTATACCTATGTGGAGGCCCATGTTTTTTGGGAAGATTTAAAGAAAACCTTCATTTTTGATTTGTTGTTCGAAGTTAAAAATCAAATTGATCGAGGTATGTACAAAAAGGTGTGTGTACAATGAAATACCTAATTTCATGTGAAGGAATGGGACTTATACCTATGTGGAGGCCGAGATTGATTTTTGAAGAAAAACCCTAATTCTTGATCTTGTTATTCGAGGGTTTAAATCAATTCGATCGAAGTATAAAAAGATAGGTATATTTGTAATAAAAAAACCTAAATTTATACAAAGGAATGGGACTTATACCATAAGGGATGCCCAGGAGGTTTTGGAAATCAATTGATTAATCCAAAAAGATTTAATCAAAAGTTTTTGAAAGGAGAACCAAAAAAGAAATGGTTTTGAAAGTGATTTGTTTTAAAAAACGTCGATCGTTTGTTTTAGAACAGTTTGAAATTTTGGAAGGAATCAAATTAATTAAGATAAACACAAAAAATTATACTTAATTAACATCTAAATGATTAGGGTTTGATCACAAAATATTTACAAGTGATTAGATTTGAAAAATCAAGTGAAAACAATATTTAAAGTATTTAAAAACACTTAAAAATATGTCATTTTAAACCTAATTAAAAATGTATTAAATAAATATTTTTTTGTGATTTTTTTTTATATTCATAAAATACATATATAAAATAAGAAGTGTGTAAAAAATGAATGAAAAATGAATTGATTTGATTGGTTAATTAATTAGCTAAAGTTGTTAAGAAAATTGAAGAAAAATAAGTGTTAAAAAAAAGGTTTGGTCCTGCCAGGGTTTGAACCCACGCCCTCACTCTCACCAGCCAAAACACTTGCCAATTGAGCCACGCTTGTGGCTTGTAATACATACGCGTTCAATTAAATATATTTTAAAACAAGGATTTGAATTTTCCAAACCAAAAAACGCGCCAAGAACACAACCCTAACTGATTTTTGAAAATCATTGAAACCGGATTATTTTGATCAAGAAAAGGGTCTATTTCACTCGATTTTCCATAAGGAACATGATGGTGATCTTTACTTTCATTTATTTTTGTTCTAAGATGGTTGATTTTCGCATGAACACGAAGAACCCTAATTCTGAATTTGAACATGAAATCGTGTATGATTGATGAATTGTGAAATTGATTGAGGGCTATTGATCAGTGATAGTGCAGAAACAAGATGGCAAAGCAATATTTCATTTATGATGCATGATTCATAGAGTTTGAAGTTCAAGTGTACTTACCTCAAAAACGGCCAAACTGAGAATTGAATTTTGATCTGGAGGTGTTACAGATACTTTGTAACAAGTGTGAATCGAGCTCGATGATTCTGATGTTTCAGGTTGATGATGAGTGTTTGGATAGCTCATATGTGATATATATGAGGTGTGGGAAGTGTTAATTTGGACAGAAATGAACTGGAATGAAAATTGGCATGATAAGGCTCATCATGTGTTCATATGGAGGTTGAAGAGTGAATCTGAGTTTTGGGGTGATTTGGGGTGTGTGAGTGGTTCAAACACATCCCATATGATGTTTATGAGTTGCTAGAACCATCACTTTGGCCATAACTTCAAGGATTTGGAGGTTGAGTTTTCTACCTCATTTTGAAACTTGAAACTTGCAATTCAAGAAAGAAAAGAAAAAACCTATAATTGTGAGGTTTTGGTGTGATTTGAAGAGTGGAAATGACTTCTATTTATAGGCCAAGGATTCTGAACTTCAAGCTTTGCAAGTTGATCAAAGAATGGTGATTTGGCATTTGGAGATAAAATGGAATCTTTACATTTAATGCAAATGGTTAAAAGTGACTAAACCATGGTTAAATCTCCAAGCTTCTTATCCTCTTCCATTCTGATCTCAAATCAGAAAATATCTTCCAATTATTGCATCTATGCATCATTATTTGGATCATATGCCTTATGGTTCAAAATTTGGCAAAATGACTTGAAATTTCAAGTGAAAATGCTCACTAATGGCAAAATTCAAAGCCATAGCTATGCTCCATGTTTTTTCATGCTCTTGGACATTTTGGAAAGCTCATGTTACACACTTCAAAACCCTAGTTGAAAGTTTCTTCAAGACCTTTAAGGAAATGGGTGAAAAAGATCCATGAACTTTGAAGAAAATGAGATTTTAAGTGAAATTTTCAAAAGATACCAACTTTGAAGCTCCATATCTCTTAAATGGTTGATCTTTTGGAAAATCATTATATGTGACAAAGTTGTTCATTGGATCAAAATCTACAACTTTCATGAAGTTTTTTTCAGTTTGTAGGTGAAATTTTGAGTTATTCCCTTCCAAAGTTTGGAAAAAACCATTGAAAAACACATAGAAATTTTTCTAAGTATAAAAGTCAAACTTTTGACTTTTTGATTCTTGATTGATTTTCTTGATTTTTCTTGATCAAATGACTTCATATATCATATATTGATGATTTAAAACTTCAAAAGTCATGGTTGACCAAAATTCCCCAAAAGTCAATGGTGATCTTATACAGTTGACTTTTTCAGACGAATCGCATTTTTGGAGATTTCAAATGAAACAGGCTATCCTTACCAAATGAATGGTATGAATGGATCACATTGAGTTATTGGAGGACCTTGAGCCATGGTTTAAGTTGTGGCACCATGTTCTGATTAAAAAGTCAGTTGTTCAGGTGAATTAGGTCAAAACCCTAATTGTCGACCTGATGAAATTGATGACTGTGGATCTTGAATTGAGACACAATTTCCATTGGATGTTGTCATAGGGATTATTTGAAGATGATTGAAACCTTTGATTGACTTCCTGGGGATTTTTGGGGTTTCCCAAATGTGATTCCTGATTTCAGTCCCTGATAGTTCAAAACCTTAATCTGATGACTTGAAATTTCATTGTTGATCAATCGTGGTGTAGGAGATGTCCTGAGCCAATGGATTAGGTCAAAATGATGCACTTGGGGTCTTGAAGTTATGTCCCCCAGTCATTAGGTCAAATCCTGAACAAGAGTCAGGAGTATACTGTCTTCAGTCAAAACCCTAATCTAGTTGATTCAAAGTCCCTGAGCTTGTTGAAATGAATCTTTGAGGACCAAATGTTGATTGTCGATGAAGATAATTCCTTTGAGATGAAGGGAGAACAAAACCCTAATTGATCGTTACTTGTACTGACGAGTGATTTCTTAATTAAACCCTGCTGAGTCACAAGTAGCAAACACAAACTATGCAATTTGTTAGAGATGCAAATGATGCATATGCAAATGATATGAGGTGGTATCTTAGGTCAAAAATTGGGGTATGAAAGTTTGTAAGTGTGGAAAGAAAATGCATTTGGATTTCTTAAGGAACAACTTACAAGATATATTCAAAGAATAGCGTAATACAAGTTAATTTGGTTTAAGGATGGAATTAGGAGTCCGATAAGAATGCAAGACGATTGAATTCAAAGTAGATTTGGGTATTTCCATAACTTCGCATTTTCTCCATGATTGTATGAAGTTTTAAGCTTGCAAGATTATCGAGTGGTTCATCCGAATTGTTACAAGGCTTACAGGATGTTCATCATTTCATTTAGATATTATTCATCATCATTCAAAATTTCAAATGAAAATGTTCAAGATTTATCATCAAGCTTTACATTGTCCAAAATCCAATCCATGTTACATAATACTCAAAAAACAAGCCCATTATGATTCAATACCAAGATATCTACACATTCCAAATTCAAAATATTACAAGAAACTTATACCTAATATCTATCCTAAATCTCATTCCCATTGGCCTCCTACTTGAAAAAGCTTGTTGGCAATTCACACAGAAAATCCGATGAACCAGGAGCCGCAGCCTGCACCTTAGCCAAGCCCCAATGTTCCTGCAACTAACAAAATAAAAAAATGGTTCACAACAAAAGAAGGAGGCTTAAGAGTAGAATTCTAGGAGGAATCTGACAGAAGAAAAAAAAGTCAGGAAAGGATATCAGAAAAAAGAGAAAACAGAACCGGACTCACCTCTATAACAGAATCGTAACAAACTTAACAAATTTTGCAGGATCTTCTCAATTCTCGATCATCAATTCCATTCACCTCTTCAATCTTCCCTCTCTGAATCGATAACTCAGAAAATCATCACCATAACCGTTTTCTCGATCTTCGAATCCTCCGAAATCGGTTTTCACACTCTTCGTCTCTTTTCTCCAATCTTCAATTTACCTTCATCTCCTACTCTCTCTGTGTGATTCCTCAATTGATTCAATCTTCAATCTCCTTCCTCCTTGAATCTGCAACCGCTTCAATCATCTTTCACAAACCTCTTCATCGACCTTCTCCAACAAGAATCTCAATCTTCTTCACCAATCAACCTTCTCCATCTTCTTCATTTGGACACAAAAACTCACACAGAGAAATGTAACAGAAAAACTCCCTCGAATCCTCACTCTCTCTTCAAATCTCAGAACCTTCATCTCCAATCTTTCTCCCTCTACCTTCAATTCACCATTAAACAGAAACCTCTCTCTGCAATCATCTTCAATTACTCAGAAAACTCACAGGAAATGATCAAGGGAGAAATCGTAACAAATCACAAAAAGCTAACCTCTGAACCGTGTTCATCATCGCACATCTTCGTCACCAACGAAAACAATCAGAACTCGAGCATCTACAATCTTCACAATTCATCACTCTTTGAATATCGTCATCAAATCTCTATCATCTTCACAAACACGAGCTGCCATCGCACAACGACAACCTCACTCTACGAACAACAACAACTCAGAAACGGGATCGAAGAGACGAACTGATGTTGTTCTTCAACGTCGCGGAGATCGAATCGAAGAAGGTGAGATAGGCACTGAGAGGAGAACGGATGGAGGCGAGAACAGATCGAGAGGAGGAGAAATATGAAACTGAGATTGAGGTTTATGATGCGGTTCCTAGATTTTGAACGGAGGTGACCAGTTCTTCGGCGGCGCCGTCGGGAGAGAGAGGAGGATGAGTTCAACGTGAAAGCCACCAAACGTAAACCCTAATCCCTTTTCAATGTTAATTAGCATTACTCTCATGTAATTAATATAGATTTGTATTAACATTGAAAATGCTGAGTATTAATCAATAATAAATACTGTAGCGATTAATCTGGATTAAGGGTTTAATGGATATGCACTGATAGTGTAAAATAGTTTTACACTGTCATCCAATAAACAACCACCAATTTGCCATGTCATTAAATTTTTTCAAAAATAAAAGAGTGTTTTAATTGGATACATGGTTGTGTTCTCCTGGATTAATTAAAGCCTAGAAAATATGATATCAATTGAACCTGGATCAAAGCTTGGGCCACCGAATTGCTGTAAACACCACCTCTGGGCCCATACACCTCTATTGTTTGGTTGTAACAAAAACAAAAAATCATCACATTGGGCCAACTCTGGCTGGGCCCTGCGCCCAATTTCTCACTGTCTGCACCACTAATTTCATAATAAACCTCCCATGTGTACAAAGTTTTTTATTTTAGATTAGTGTTTTACTAGTTTATTTTCCATTTCTTTTAGCATGATAAATCATTGATATTTTTGTCATATTTTTGTCATAAAAAACAATTAATCTTGTTAGGTTTTGTTTTAGAATTTAACCTTGTTTAGGATCTAAGTAGAATTTAATAGCTAGTATTTCCTATGGTGGGTGCGCTCTTCCTTGTTATTACTGATTTGGTTGTTGAGATGTGCGAGGTACTTCGAGAGAGTCTTCGACTGCTGTTCCACTTTATTTGTGGGACACGAATTCGCTTCTGGTGCGACTTGACTTGCGTCGTTTTCCACTTTATTTGTGGGACACGAACCTATTTCCGAAGCGATTCACTTGATCTCTCACTCGTTGAGATGATATTCTTGCGATGCCTGTACTGTGTTTCTCTTGCAGGTTTCTTGTGTGGTTATGCTCGACGCATACCACTTGTCGTGCGTGATTTATTTTCACGACGACGTTTTCTGACTTTGCTTGATGCTGGCTTATGCGAAGTATTATGGACTTCTTTGCTTACGCTTGCTAGCTCATTGCAGATTTGCTATCCGTTCGGTACCGCTCCTTGTCCCTTTTACTCTTCCGCGCACCATATGATGCCATGAGAAGCAGGGTAGGCATGCCACATCATTCATAACATGAGAAGTAGGGTAGACATTCATCTGGCCAAGCCCTCGAAAGAGGCTCTATTTTTGTTTGTTTACTATTTTCAGTTTATTTCCTATTATTTTCTTGTTCAACCGTCTCGGAGGACTTTCCCCGTGGACGGTAGCTTCGGAGGACTTTCCTCGTTAGCTAGAACGTTTATTTCCAGTTATTGTCTTGTTCACCCGTCTCAGAGGACTTTCCCCGTGGATGGGAGCTTCGGAGGACTTTCCCCGTTAGCTAGAACGTTTATTTCCCATTATTTTCTTGTTCAACTGTCTCGGAGGACTTTCCTCGTGGATGGTAGCTTCGGAGGACTTTCCCTGTTAGCTAGAACGTTTATTTCCAGTTATTGTCTTGTTCAACCGTCTCGGAGGACTTTCCCCGTGGATGGTAGCTTTGGAGGACTTTCCCCGTTAGCTAGAATGTTTATTTCCAATTATTTGCTTGTTCAACCGTCTCGGAGGACTTTCCCCGTGGATGGTAGCTTCGGAGGAATTTCCCCGTTTGCTAGAACGTTTATTTCTATTTATTTGCTTGTTCAACCGTCTTAGAGGACTTTCCCCGTGGACGGTGGCTTCGGAGGTGTGGACCTTTTTTTTTAATCCGGGCCATACCTCTGATCTGTAGAGATACGTGAACTGACTCTTTTTTATCGCTTAATGCTTTCGCATTTTTGAAAATTCACAGAGTCGCCACCGACCTTTTATTTTATCCAATTAAGGAAAGGTTTATAAAAGAAACAGAAAAAAGACCTTTAAGAAATTCTGGGTAAGGGGGTAGGTTATACAAAGGGAAGGTGTTAGCACCCTTTGTATCCATGGTTATCCATGGGCTCTTAAGTTTGCTTAGCTCACTTGTTTTTCGATCACTTTTCAATTGCTTTAGAATGCTCATATGTGGTTTCAAATACTTTTGTAAATTGAATTTTGTAATGATCCGTGTGTGGATGTATACAAAATGCTTGTTTATCTTTCGAAAGATGTTTTGAAAAGAACGTTAACTTTGTAATGATCCGTGTCTGGATGTATACAAAATATTGTCTTTTTTGGAAAGTTTTGAAAAAACAACAGTGTATGAGAATTTTGTTTGTTTTGATTTGAGCAAGCAAACTAGGAGGTCTACCTTGAGTTGTAAGGTCTTTATCCTATTTCCTTTAAAAATCTATCCTTTCACCGGATATAAATGCAAGGTTCGATTTTGTACTCGAAACAGTAGAATTTTGACTTTGATTTTGAAAAGAATGAGAAGGGTTTACCTTAAGAGGTGCAAGTGTGATTGTGATTGTATTCAGATATTTTATCTTTGAAGTTAGTGATCTAACGGTTCAATTTTATCTTTGACATACACGCAGTTTATATTTGCTGGAAATTAAAATGCGGAAATGTAAAGTGCGGAAAGTAAATATACGCTATTACATCGATTGTGCAGGAAATGTAAACTAGCCTATTTACATGAATTTGACATCCTATACATTTATCTAGGAATTTAAATTGCAAGAAAAATAAAAGGGCATGTTTTTGGATTTTTTATGATTGATTTTAATTATAATTAATGCATGATTAATTAAATTAAAATGAAGAAAAAGGTGAAAATAGATTTAAACCTAGAAATTAAGTTTAAAATATGTACAAAATATTTGTTAATTAATTTTAAAACAAAACTAATTTTTTTGGAATTTTTGGAATTGATTTGAAATTGATTTGAAATAGATTAAGCTAATTAATACATAATTATACAAATAATTATACAAATAATTAAAACTTAAAGAGAAAATTATTCAAAATATGTACAAAATTAGTTTATAATATATAAACAATATTTAACATAAAGAACAGTTTTTTTTATGATTTTTTGATTGGTTAGAATAATTAAAAAGCAAATATACAAATATATACTAATTAATTATGCAAAATATTGAAATTTTGAAGAAAAATAAAATATTTTTATTTCAGAAAATAATATATTATTTTAGAAGTCTAAAAATATTTTTTGTATATTTTTTGGATTTTTAAAACTATTTTTAATTAATTTTGCAAAGAAATTAAAATAAAAATAGAAAATAAAAAAAAGATATGATTATGTGTGAAAATCAATGAAGTCCATAGTATAGGGCTGCTTGTCTGATGCGTTGGATTGATTTTTAGTGGAGATCAAGGGCTGAGATTTTGAGTCACATGGCACACGTGATTAGAGGTGTAGCATGAGATCATGCTGACTTTGAGAGTCCAGCGTGGGACCCACGTTCAGTTGACTGGCGAATAGAAAGATGAGGACAGGCCACGCGTGCAGTCAAAGGGTCCTCATCACTATTCATCATCTTCTTCAATTTACCTATGGAATTTGCTGCGGATTTTCCTACAACTTTACCTGCGGATTTTGCTTCAGATTTTCATGCTTTCAAAAACCTACAAAAATGGCCATTAACAAAAACAAGAGGCACCCAGGTCGGCTTAAAATGACCTCCTGAACACGATGGTGGCATTAGTTTTGGCTAAAAACGTCTGCATCATGGGATTCGAAAGTTCACATATTTGGAACCTCAAGAATGGCACATGTGTATTCTCACGTTAAGACTTGCATGTAAGGGTTCAAATCTTCCCTAAACCATCTTAGCAACTTGTTAGAAGCGTTAGTTGGCATTAAAACATGCTTAGTTATGAGATTCGAAAGTTAGAAAAATACATGAATATGTAACTTTTTAAAGCATGAGTTTTATGTACATGTAACCATGAATTATGATCTTAACTTACTATATTAGATCCCAGGAGATGATTGGAATGATTGGTTTGTATTGATATTGATTGGAATATTGAATTTGAAAATTACAAAGTGTATGGAAATTTTGAGAAATTTGATGAGTTTTCTTGCTATACTCTTGCTATATTTCGTGTGTGCTTTTGTTGTTGATGTATTCCACTTATTTTATAGGCCAAGGGCTGCTTGGAAGTGAAGCTAAGAGCATTGATTGCTTGGTTGAAAGTTTGATTTTTAAATATTAAAAATCCTTGAATATTTGACCAAGTCTTCTTCTCCTTTACTTCTCTTGCCTTGCTCTTCAATTCTCTGCAGAAAAATGAAGATTCCTTGATGAGTCATGCTTAAGATTTAAGCCATCCATTATCCTTCCATTTTTACTTTTAATTTAATCTTAAAATAAGATAAAATCAAGCAAAAAATGGATAAAAAAGGGTATGGGCTTAGTCTTGGTCGTGGGAGGCCCATAATATTATGGAAATAATGTTTGAACCATGAAAACTTGGCCCCATTTGGAAAAAATACATTTTTGAGCAATGTTGGTTTTATGCATTTTCCAAAATTTAGCCAACTTCAACAAGGTGTAAATCCCTCAATTTTTGTCATATGAAGGAGATCTTGCACTTTTTGGAAACCTCAAAGAGTCCTCTAACCAATGTCTTTGGTCTCATGTCAAAATGATTTTTGATGCTCCTTGTGTGTCCTTTTGAAAAAAGTGTCTTTTTGTTGACTTTGAAAATGACCTGTAATGTCTTTGATCATATTTTTCAAATGGTGAATCCAATGACCATGGGATCAATGGAATTTGAAAGATATTTGAATTTCCTTCAAAATGAGCTTTGGTTTGAATTTTTTGGATGAAGGATGAGAGAGTTATGACCAGTCAAAGTTGAGTTGACTTTTCAGGTAAAAACCCTAATTTTGAATCTTAGGGTTTTGTTGATTTTTGATCTTTCCTTGATGAATTATGATCATCCAATGATCAAATGATGAATCCTTTGACAAAATATGGACTTTGACAAAAAATTTCATTTTTGACTGTCTGTTGACTTTTTTTGGTCAAACGGGTCGTCTGTTGACTGTTTGAGCTGCTGACGGTGCGTCTGAGTGAATTGAAGTTTGAAAATTTGTATGATGGTACTTTGAGATATATGGATGTTCATGAAATCAATTTGAGGTCTCAAAAACTTGTTTCTCCTGTAAAAACAAGAAAACCCTAGTCAGGGACTGTTTATGTAGGAGACAGTTAAGCGTACCTGATTTTTGTGCAGTGTTGAGTCTCTGCTAATCGCGTGATATTCAGAAGACTTCTAGAACAAAGATCTTGGAATTTTGAATTGTGAAAGATTGATTTGATTGATGGTACAAAACACTGAGAATTGTACTGCCAGCAGTTTGGCTGTCAACTGACTGTCCAGGTATTGATGTAGCAGTTAGAGTGAAAAATCAACAGTCAAAGTTAATTTTCTTTTTTGTTGTTTTTGTTTTATGTTTTATGTGAAAAATGAAAGTTTATTTACATGACTTGTTAGAAAAACACAGACATAATAAATAACTAATATTTACTGTATGCGGGCAAAATTACCGATAATAACCCTGAAAATCATTTAATGCACAGAAAAATGAATATTTGACTGGCAGAAAACACATAAAATATTATCTGAGTAATTAAGCAATATTATGACAAATAGTACAACATTTAATACTGACAGTACAAATATTACATACTATATTGAACAGTACGACGAATAAACGGTACATTTAAGAAATAAGAAATACGGCAAATCTTAAAAATGACGATTGATAACCCATGCTACAAATAGTAACATGTAGATGATTGGGAGCATAAGCATCCCAGGTCCACAGTGTTCCGGGCTATGTAGACAGAAGAAAGACGTGATCACCGTAGCAATGGTGATGACCATAAGACAACATGTTTCCCACCGCTTCGCCATTTTGTCGGGGAAGAAGAAAGGATGGATTATGAAGTAGAAATTTGAGAGATGAATTAGAATTTGATGTGAGATTTTATGGAAGAATGAGAGGTATTTATAGATTGGAAAGAAGGATAGAGACGTTGGGGAATGATGTGATTCCGTACAAAAGGAAAATTTGAGTGGAAATAAGATTTTGAAAGAAAGTGGAGATAGTGTTGGGAAAAAGAGAGATTTGATTTTTGAAAAAGAGATTTGAAAAGATTTTTGAAAATAATGGAATATAGTACAAAAATTAGTGGGAAACAAAAGATAATAATAATCTACTTGTTACCAGTACAGTCTGAGTTTCCTGATTCTGCGCCTGCAAAAAGATTTAACTCTGTACCAATTGTGTCAGTACTATTTATCTGTAAATAAATAAATAGCATGTGTGAAGTAATAAATAGTATTTGGCGTTTGCGTAAGAATAAATTCAACTGCAGGCCAAATTACTGTATAGAAAAAATTCTAAAAACTAAGTATGTCATATGTCAGGATATTTGTTGAAATAAAAATCCATGATTATATGAGACTCTTAATTTTCAGATTGGAGTTTTCTTGAAAAAAGATGCGGGCAAATTTTGGGGTATAACAGGAGGACTTTCCCCCGCTAGCTAGAACGTCTCCCTAGTTCCCAGGTCACTACTTCGGTAGTTTGCTTGCTTTACGAGCCGAGCTCGTTTGTGTGTTGCACTTGCATTGATTACTACTTCAGTAGTTTGTTTGTTTTTCGAGTGGAACTCGATTGTATGTTATATCTTTGTGATGCTTGTTCATTGTCTTTGTATCTGCTATGCCTGTTAGTATGATGTCTTTGTGATGTTTGTTCACTATCTTCTTATCTACGATGCTTGTTCGTATGATATCTTTGTGATGCTTGTTCACACACTTGCACATGTATGCCTGTTACATGTTGTTTGCGATGCCTGTTCGTGTTATCACTTGTGATGCCTGTTCACATGCCATGTTTTCTAGGATCTTTGTGATGCTCCTTGTTTGCATGCTCCCTTAGGGTGCTCGGTTCCGTTTCTCTAGGAGATGCGAATCAAGATAGAAACAGAAACTTTTGAGCCGAACTACGACGCTCTGATTTCTCCATTGCACTTTGGAGGTACGTAGGCACAGGGTACGGACACCTTAGCGAGCGAACTTTTCTATTTTTCTTTATTTTGTTCGACTTTTTCTTCTTTTTATTTTGTTCAAACTTTTCTTTTTTTTTTGTTGTTTTGTTCGATTTTTTTTCCGTTATCTTGTTTGCCTACTATTTGCATGTTTCCTATTATCTGTATATTTTCCATTGCATGTTTCCCTTTGCACATAGCATGATGCATACACATACACACCCTTAGATTAGAAAATTAGCAAGAATGGATCCTGTGGAGTACCACAGACGTGAGGGGTGCTAATACCTTCCCCTCACGTAACAGACACCATTACCTTTTCTCTGAGACCATTGCTTGTTATTTGGTTTTCTTTGATATTTTTCATTCCTGTGCGTAGGATAAATAGATGTTCGATGGCGGCTTCATTGTATTTGTTTAGATGAGTTTTCCAGTTGCTTCACAACCGGCGAGGATACCTTAGCAATGGGACAATCATCTTTATTTTCGAGGCAGCATTGAGGGACAAAATCTTATGATGATTTCAGTGAATTAAGGCAGCATTTGCTTTAGGTATCCTCGGAATTGAGGGACTTGACTATTTTAGAATCGTAATTAAAAGGCAACATGCAGCATAAGAAGGGTTACCCTAAAGGTGTGTGTGTAGCACAAACATGTGGTTAAATTCAGATATTTATCTTGTAGATAAGTATGCTAATTCATTTTAACAAGGCTTACACTCCCTAAGATTACTAACCACGCAATTAAAATAAAGGCAGAATTAAAAGTTCCTACGCTATTACAATAAACACATGCAGGGCAGAAAAATAAAGGCAGGAAATGAAACCTACAACTATTACAAGAAAACTTATTGCGACCTATACATATTTTCTAATATTTAAAAGACAGAAAATTAAATAATTGAAATAAAGGAAGATAAAAAAATAAAAAGGCAGAAATAAAAGGAAAAATTAAAAGGGGCAAAATATTTAACAGAAGGCATTCGCCAATCACAGAGCATGGGTGAGGAAAGAATTCGCGCATAAAAAACCTCAACAATTATAAGGTAACAGATCAAAAATTAAAAGGGTTGGGGAAAACAGTGATTAGTAGTCATGATGAAAAATAGTTAGCCAAAAAATAAAATCAGGGTTAGAAAATCTAAAAATAAATTAGCCTAAAAATCCTAATTTGATTAAATTAACCTAAGTCTAAAAATGTTATTGTTGAATTAACCTAAATTTAAAAAAAAATATTATTTAAACCTAAAAATAAATATTACTCTAAATTATTAATTTAAATTAAAAAACAAATTAATTTTATAAAAAAAGAATTTAGATTGATTTATGAAAATAACATGAATTTTATGGTTTGAGAAAAAAAGATTAAGGTTTTAGTGAAAATTTAAATAATAAAACAATAAACTAATAATTAAAAAAATGAATTAAAGAAAAACCAGGATTTGATCTTATATGGTATGGCTGGATTCTATGTGGCTAGGCCTTGAGGGTGCATGATGTTAAAGTGGCCAGCAAAGTTGTTTGGCCAAAACATGGTTAATGGCCAAAGGAAGTACCTGCAAAAAAGGATAGTAATAATGTTAATAATGAAGATAATAGTAATAATAATAATACTAATAATAATAATAATAATAATAATAATAATAATAATAATAATAATAATAATAATAATAACACAAGAAAAGAATTGGTGTTTAGAAAATTAAATTATGGACAAAATTACAAATAACCTGATTTGGCCAAATACCAAAAGGTTTTTTTTTTGCCGAATACGAATAACCTTGATTTGGCCAAAAGCTAAAAGGCTTTTGGACAAATACGAATAACCTCTTTGAGGTCAAGGGATAAAGCTCCTTCCAGCTGGCCAATCCATAGGAAACCTGTTCACAAACCATGCAATGTTACGGTTAAGAAAATAAATGAAAAAATAGAAAAGTGATCAAAATAAAATCAAAAAAATATAAAAACCTGATCATAAATCAAATAAAATAAGATAACGAAGTTACACTTTTTTTGAGATTTTTTTGAAAATATGAAAATAGAAATTAAATCAAATAAAATAGAAAAACGAGGAATTTGCGATTTGGAGCGTCGAAATCTTTTAGAATTCTTTCTAAAGGAGTATTGTTCCTCGATTTTTTTCTTAACTTCTGGGAAAAATTTGGAGCAAATCGAAACAGTAGTTTCAGAATTTGGTTGATAGGCTGGAAAACTTATCACTCTGCTGCAGCCGAAATTAGAGTGACAGAAGATTATTCATAATGGTCTGAAACGACAGTAAAGGGTTTTTTGTGGATGGGTGTTTAATAATGAGAGTTGTCGATTGTTAGTGTATGGGAATGGAGAATTTGGTAGAGGTGAATGGTTGGTGAATTTCTGATAAAGCATGAGAGAGATATGATCAGTCAAAGTTGGGTTGACTTTCTCCTAGAAACCCTAATTTAGAAACTTGTCCTTTTGTGGATTTTTGATATTTTCTTGATGAATCATGATCAACCTTTGATCAAATGATAAATCTAACATTAGAATGTTGATGTTGACCAAAAATCAGGAATTTTGACGTTAATTTGACGTTAATTTGACCATAATTGTCTTTTAGGTCAAACTAGTCGATTGTTGACCATTTGAGCTGTTGACCGAGCAATCTTAGGAATCTGATCTTGAAACTTGAGGTGAGTATCCTTTGAATCATATGAGAGGCCATGGAGTCCACTTGAGGCATCAGAAGTTGATTTTACTTGGAGAGAAGCAAAACCCTAGTTGTGGGTTGTTGTTTAGGAGAGAGACTGCATGCTTCCTTCTTGTGTATCTTTGAGCATTTGAAAGTCAGATGGACTAAAATATGAGTAAATATGATGGGAAAATTTTGGAGTATGACAGAGGCCATTAGCATCAAGTGATCCTTCTAGGAGTACCTCCTTAGATGCCTGAGATTTTACAAAACAGTTATTAGCATGAAACTCAAAATAGACTCCATTATCTTTAGCAAATTTGAAAACATAAAGTAAATTATGAGTGATGCTAGGTACATGTAAGAGGTTAGATAGAGATAATAAGGGATATGAGGCAGCCTTAGATTTAATATGTTTTATACCTACAAATTCAATATTTAAGGCCTAACCATTACCAACCGGAACTTTATTAGAGCCAATATATGATTGTGTGTGCTGAGTGTTAGATTTATGAGGAGTAATGTGATGGGAAACACCTTAGTCAGCAAACCAGGCCTGTGCTTCAAGATTGGTTGGAATGGAGAAATTTTCTTGATGAGCCATTTGAGTTGAGGTATGAGTAGAGCTTGTAGCTTTGTCCTTCTGATCAACAGTAGTAGAGGTGGATTGTTGAGTAGTCTTTGGTGGCACAGGTTCAAAATTCTCATCATACCTGTGACAACAATCGATCACTGAATGGCCATATTTTCCACACAACTGGAAGGTAGGTCGATTCCCAGGAGTGAATGTTCCAGGAGCTCTGCCACGACCATGTCCCCTGGAGTAGTTACCTCAACCTCATGCTTCCTAAAAGCCACCTCTGATGGACTTGGTATTAGAATCTTCAGTATGAGCAAGATTCGTTGTAGCTGTTATAAGAGCAAGTTCTTGGCGATACTTATCCAATTGAGCTTCCTAAACATAAAGAAGCGCTTCAATGTCATAGAAGGATGACAGTTACCCTTTTCCATAAGTCATCATGACAATTGGATTGTATTCCTCTGGTAAGCCTTGTAGAATCGCATCAATTTGATCTCTATGTGAAATAGGATCTTCAATTTCAAGAAGCGCATCGGCAATAGCTCGAATTCGAAGCACATACTCGGAAATCGATCAGTTTCCTTTCTTTGTTGTTTTCAATTCAGCCCTGAGTTGATGAACCCTAGCTTTCATCACATCATTGAAGTGTTTGTGGATTTGATCCTAAATCTGATAATAGTGTTTGCAAGAAAGAACCCTAGGAAGCACCAATTCCGAAATTTTGGAAAGAAGCCAAGAGAAAATAGCTTGATCTTGAACGATCCAGGTTTCATATTCCTCAAAAACCTTGTTAGCAATGCGATCATCATTGGATTCGAAAATCGGAGGGATTTGCGGATTCGCCACGAATTTGTGAAGTTTTTGGGATATGATGATACCTTCTACCTGTTGATTCCATAGGACAAAGTTGTTCTCCTGAATCTTGATGGATAGTTTCGGTCCTAAGACACTATAATTTGTGGAGTTTGGAAACGATCCTAGAGGTGTATTTGGTTCAGTTGAAGCTTCCATTGATGGTGAAGAAGAAGATGCAAAAGGATAATAACGGAGCTTCTCTGATTTTAACTGCCTAACCAACTAGGAACAGAATAATACAAGTATTATAGAATATACAAAATACACTCTTCTAATACTCTTTGACAAGAATTCTAAAAAAGTTGTTTTTCTTTTTAAAAGTGAATTATAATATTTTTCACAATTATAATATTTATGTTGTCAAATGATCAAGTAACTAGCTTTAATATAGTAAACCTCAATCCAAGATTGCAGCTGAAGAAAGACCAAGATATGTCGTTTTAGGACAGTCTAAGCGGTATCTGCGGCTCTAACACATCCTTCACCAATCATTCAGAATCTTCATTGAAATAACATAAATCAAGGGTATGCCACATTCTTTTAATCTTTTTGTTGCTAAATTTTTATATAAGTTACTATCTCTGTAGTTATATATGTTACAATTGGTTCTACGAAAACAATCAGCACTTTCGTTTATGAAAATGTCCTCCTTAACTCAAAGATGTTTACAGGGTGATGAGATGGAAACACGATCATCCAATTGCCGACAACCAAGTCCTGTTTCATTTCTTGAACCGTCCTTTTCAATCAAAGTTTTGAATCCTCGATGAGCATGGACGTTACTAGTACCTAAGGTAGTTATACTTAAAATGCGACCAATTTTTTTAGTTATTTAATTTAACGATACACGGGCGGAAAATTTTAATGTCTATACTTTCAGGAAGCAAGATGTTTTCATCTATTCAAGCTCAAGAGGCTTCAATATTTCAAGGAAATTATATCCTACTGAATCTGATGCAATGTGTTGCACCCTGATTTTTACCCTAAGATTCCGTTTTATTTGCATCAATTCATTTATTCATATTATGCTTTATGTTTATCAACCTTATAATCAAAATTACAAAAAGTGACTTGTTTCTCTTTTATTGTGTAAGACAGGGATTGAATCCAAAAGCGAGATTTGCGAGACGATGCGAAGTAGTCGATGTTTTGAGTTTATTTCAATTCAAGGTTTAAAGTTTCATTCTCCTTTCATTTTAGTTCAAATTTATGATCATTTAATGATTTTATATTAATTTTTAGTCTTAATTCTAATTTTAATTCAAATTCGAATGACCCTTTCAATTTGAATTAATATTCATGCTAATATGTGCCCTTAGGACACATGTTAAGAGCTAAATGTAGAAATTTTTTCTAAAAAATTGTGCATTGTTTTTATAAAAAGTTCATAATTAATGTGTTTATTACATTTTCCAATATTAACTTACTATATTTAGGTTTCTTAACCTGTGCCCTAAGGGCACATGTTAGCTTTATCCAAATTAAAATTAAATTTTAAATGTAAAAATCATTTTTTATTATTCATTTGTCTTTCCTTATTATTTTACTTTAAGTTGTTACTAATCTCTTTATCTTTTTGTTTATATTATTATTGTTATTAGCTTTACAAATACTTCCATTTCAAGAAAAATAGGTTTTAGGTGAAAAGTCAAAGGGGGTCCCACATGAACCAAGCAAAGTTCACATTTTTTCCCAGAGAAGCTCATGGTCACGTTTTCCAGGAAGAGAGAAAGAGCAAGTCACAAGTTTTATGTATTTCAGATTCAAAATCAAGATACAATCAGCACCATCCATTTCAAATTAATCAATGGTCAATATTCTCTTTCCGAATTTCACATGGATAGCCAACAATTTCTTTCCAAACTTTCTACACTATATAAACAGCAGCTCACTCAAATTCCCTCTCTTTTGCTCACACCTTTTTCACTAATTCTACACTATATAAACAGCAGCTCAAATCACATGAAGGGGAGGAACAAAAAAGTAAAAAAAACTCTGCAGAATTGTTAGCTGAAACTTCCTCGAAACTCTCTTCAAATCTACAAAATTCCATTATTACCATCACGGTCCAAACATCCAGCTGACATTCACTCACACTGTTCCGCGATTCTGCAAATCCGAATAATGGACGGGAATCATAAACAACAATATATCCACAACATTTAGCCGATTCAGAATCGCAACAAACCCACTCGCATCCTCGGACACGACCCAACCTTCGCCATCACCGATTGAATCCGCGACAACTTACGTTCATCTTCATCAACTTCAGCAACCAAACACATAACACCAAACGTATCACAACCTACAGAAACTGAAGAATCATTCATCATCATCAATGTTTAGTGTCATAAATCCAGCACGACAACATCATCATCATCGCGCAATCCACAACAACACGAATTCAACTTCAAGACCTTCAAGCAGCACGACACAAACAACCTAAAAGCATACCCGATTTATTTTTGGAGAAGAAGAAGGAACAACATTTTACCTCTGGTATTCATATTGTTGGCGTCTGTAACACCACATATTTTTCCATTTATTAATTTAATTGAAATTTAAATTAATTATTTGGAAATTCGGTATTTAATTGGATTATTGGGAGAAATCGAAAATAATGTTATTGGGCCAGAGTTGTGGTTAGTATGAGAGGGTGTTAATTGTTAGGCCTTTTACTAAAGTTTGGTCTATTTTTCATAAAAGAATGAAAATAGAGGAAATTGAAAAATAAAATAAAAGAGAAAGAGCACATTTGGAGAAAGGAGAAGAACGTGAAAGAGGTGAAGAGCATAGGAAGGGGAAGAACCAAACCAAACTCTAAGGTAAGGGGTGACTCTTCCGATTAACCTCTATTATGTATTCATGAATAGTAGGATTGATTGGTATGTTGTTTAATTCGATTTGAATATGATAGATTTTGGGGTAGAATGTTAGAACAAGATTTGTTCTGATCAATATTCTATATTTTGATGATAACATTATATATGAATTTTGTATAAAACAATGTGGTACTCTAATCCTTTGCATTTTCCATTTCAGGAAATACATAAAGAGTATGCACAAATCAGCGCTCAGAAGCACTGACTCAGAAGGTTCTGGATGGCTACATCAGAACATGCTCTGGAAAGATATCAGAAGATGGTCAAGCAGAATCAGAACATGAACTATGAAGCATCAGAAGAACATGAAGTCAGAAGCAGAAGCACTGAAGTTCTGATGGTATCACGCTCAAGCTCTTCAACGTCAGAAGACAAGAAGATGCTCTACACCAAGCTGTTGACTTTGAAATTCAAACATTGTTATCTACAAATTTGAGTCCAGAAGCAAGTACAAGATGACAAGCTATTAAGTCTAATCTCTGACTGACAAAAGGAACGTTAGAAGCTACAAAAGGCAAAGTCAGTAAAAGCAGCAAAAGCATGGCTCGAGGTAGTTGACAAAAGTGTGAAACATTAAATGCAGCGTTGTACTATTCACGCAAAGCATTAAATGCAACCCAACGGTCATCTTCTCTCAACGCCTTTATATAGAAGTTCTAATCAGAAGCAGACAGAGAACACTTGTGAAAAATACTGAAACGCTGTCAAATTCAAAGCTCACGAACTTCATCTTCAACCTCACAAACTCTTTTAATATTTAGTGAGTGTTAAGCTTAGAACTTAAGAGAAATATCACTGTTGTGATTATAGCTTTATAAGAAGCAATCTTACTCTTGTAAACATTATTTTACATTGTTTGTAAAAGATTCCTAGAGTGATCAAGTTGTGATCAGTAGACTCTAGAAGACTTAGAAGTTTTCTAAGTAGTGATTTCCTAGAGTATTCAAGTTGTGATCTGTATACTCTAGAAGACTTAGAAGTTTTCTAAGTGGATAACCATTGTAATCAGTTGGATTAGTGGATTAAATACTCAGATGAGGTAAATCACTCTAAGGGGGTGGACTGGAGTAGTTTCGTTAACGACGAACTAGGATAAAAATAATTGTGTTCTTTGTTTCTATCTTACAAGTTTTTAAAGTCACACTTATTCAAACCCGCTCTTTCTAAGTGTTTTTCTATCCTTCATAGAATTTTTCATGGAACTTCGTAGAAGTGGTCATGGAAATTAATCCCTAAATTGATTAGAATTGGAGAAATTAATGCAATGATGTGTTTATAATTGTTGTGTTACGTATATGTATGATTCATATGTTTTTTGGATGATTTTCCGTTGTTTTAAAAGTTAGAATTTTGGGTAAAAGGGGTGAATTTTGTAGCAGCAGGAAGCTGCAGAATTTTTTATTATGGGTGCAGGGTAACGGGTTACCCAGTTATGGTAACCGGTTACCCAGTCAAACAGAGGTGTAGAAAGTGCAGTTTTGAATGGGGTAACGGGTTACCCAGTTACGGGAACCGGTTACCAGAGAAACAGTAGCTTAAAATCTAATTTTTGAACAGGGTAACGGGTTACCCAATTATGGTAACCGGTTACCACTAAATCTTTTTGAAAAATATATTATTTTCTAAAATTCATAACTTTCAAACCGTATGTCTGTTTTGGTTTCCGTTTTGTGCGTTGAGAAGGAAATCGAGTATTATATCTAATAAAATGGTTTAACAAGCAGTTACCCAATTTTATTTTGAAAAGCTCGATTTATTTTGTTTATGGCGTGTTTTGTACATTGTGTGCATGATTTAGTTAATGTGACAATGTGGTGATGCTGTAATGATATAACTATGATTTGACGTTATGGTGTGAATTATATATGATATAATTGTGGATGGTGTTGAAACCGAATATATCGTTAGATGTTGCTTTCAGTGAGTTATTGGTGATGACATTGTTCATTTTGATCCAGTGGTGATGTTGTGACAACATGATTATAATGTGATAATGTGGTTATGATATGATTGTGTTGCAATTGTAATGATCGTTGGAATGAGGTGTGATTGATTTGAATGATGTTGATGACATGTACATACTTTATCGGTGATGAAAATTGTGAGTTATGGTGAGATGATGTGGTGCATCGGATCAGTGATGTTATAAGTATGTTATATGTGTGCATTCATTCATGTGGGCATAATTCCCATTGTGTAGAATTTGTGCCGGTTGGGTTGTATCTTGGTGATGAATAGATGAGTCGGATGGGTTTAGCCCATGTATGGTACCACATGCATGTAGTTGCGTTTGGTGTGATTGATCTAATTGATATGTTTGGTTTAAAATGAATTGTGGCAACTTTGGTTTCATGTTTTTACTCTGATTATTTTAATAATTACCGCAGGGGTTTAGAAGGGTGTTACAACGTCGTGTTGAAAATCTCGGACTAGCTCCGAGCGTGTAAGATTACTTTTCCTCTTCTCATACACATTGCTGTGCCATTATTGATGCCAATTTGTTGCTATGCGGTTGATACCATTTTTGTTTGTTGTTGATTGTGAGCTCTAGTTTTGAGTTTTTGTTATTGTTGTTGTTTAATAGATAGAACCGTAACTTTCTTTTTGGAATGAAACGGAATAGTGAGCGTTAGCGAGAGACGAGAGGTTTCGTTATCATGCGTTTCATTTGTCTTGTGATTTTAGTGTTGGATTAATTTGAGAGTTGAGCAGAATTCATGGAGAGAGCAGGGGAAACAAAGAAGCGTGACGCAGAGAGAGATGAAAGAGGAATTTAGCAGAAGAGAGTGTTAGTTGAGAGGCCATGGAAGAAACGAGAGAGATTATTTTCGAGAGTGTGATGAGAGAGAGGAAGTGATGGAGTGGTTGGGTTTTGGTTATGAAGAAGAAGCAGAGAAGATAGGAATCGAGTATGGTTGAGAAGATGAAAAACAGAGCCGTGAGAGATGGTGAGGGGGACCGGTTGTGTATGTTAGGGTTTTTTGCTATGACTTTTTGATTTGGGCTTCTCTCCCATATTATGGCCCAATGCGTTTTCGTATCACATACCTGCGCAGATCCAACACCTCCCTTGGCTAGTGTTGTTTGGTAGTTGGGCCGACACCATAGAGCCCAATCAGTTTCAGTCCCCATCTGCACCTTTTCTTGCTGCAGTTCACTTCCCCTGGGCAGACTTTAGGTTTCCTCTGGGCCTGCTACTAAGCCCGATTCACTTAATATTTTTGCACCCCCACTTTACTGTTTTGTTCAGCCCATTTAATTTGCTTATTTTTAGTGTTATTTGATATTTGTTCTTTTCTTTTGTGATTAATTAAAAATACTAAAATATGTTTTAGATTTTGATTTTATTTTCTTACTTAAAAATCCAAAAATATGTAATTAGATTTTATTTCTCTTATTTGGACATTGCTTGTATATGCTTTGTTCTTTTTAAACAATTAATTAAATATTGATTTAATTAGTTGATTATTGTTAATTAAAATTGATCAGTTTACTAATTGATTTTTTTTAACTTTGATTAATTAATTTAATCAATTTTTAATTAATTGATTAAATATTTATTTTGTTTATTTCTCTTATTTTATTTGTTCCTTATTTAGGTTTAGCTTTATCGTTTAGTTTTCTTTTTTCCTTTCAACTTTTAAAACACTTAATAAATATCAAAAGTAGAGAACGGTGAACATCCTTGCATTGGGATCCAGTTCACAACTATCTACATTTCCCTTTAAAAAATACCCAACAAAAAACACTTAAAATACCTAATAAATTTCATAATCTTAAAAAGTAGAGAAGGGTGAGTATCCTTGCATTGGGATATAATTCACCATTATCTACATAAAAAAACACCAACCAATTCAATTTTCTTTTTCCTTCAAGAACATGTTAATTCCATTCCACGACTGTCATACCCTAATTTTTGACCCCGCTGAGATGTCACATCTGCAATTATTTCATCAACTCGAGACAAATACCCAGAGCAGTCACTTGTTCACCAAGTACTCAGACTAGGTGTTTCAAAGGACAAGAATATCAGACAAAGGATCAATCAGTGAGAAAATGATTTTCAACACAATCATAGGGCTCAGGGTGATTCATCCATCCACCTATGATGTTCAAACATCAGGCATCAGGACTCAGACTTGCTCAGGTCACCAAACTAGGATTTTGAGCCTATTAGGGACTGAAATTAGGGCCCACATTTGGGAAACCCTAAAAAGCTCCAAGGCATTATTCAAAGGGCCTAATCATCTTCAAATGATCCCTATGTCAATATCCAATGGGAATTGTACTTCAATTCAGGAGCCACCGTCATCAATTTCATTTGGGCCACAATTAGGGTTTTTGACCTAATTCACCTAGACAGTTGACTTCTAATCAGGACAGTGTTCCACAAATCAAACCATGGCTCAAGGTCCTCTATTACCTCAATATGATCCACTGTATCGTTCATTTGATAAGGATAGCTTGATTCACCTGAAATCTCCAGAATCACAATTCACCTGAAAAAGTCAAATGTACAACATCACCTTTGACTTTTAAAATTTTTGGTCTACCATGGATTTTTGAAGTTTAAAATCATTGTATGGTTATTGAAGTAATTTGACCAAGAAAAATCAAGAAAATCAATCAAGAATCAAAAAGTCAAAGTTTGACTTTTCATACTTAGAAATTTTTTCCAAGTGTTTTAAGGTTTTTTTCAAAACTTTGGAAGGGAATATCTCAAAATTTCAAGTACAAACTGAAAAAAACTTCCAACATCAAAGTTGTATATTTTGGTCTAATGAACAACTTTGTCACATATAATTGTTTTGGAAAAAATCAACCATTGAAGAGATATGGAGCTTCAAAGTTGCTTCATAACCAAAAATGGTGGGAAAAACCCTAGTTTTCTTCAAACTATATGGGTCATTTTCACTAACTTCCTTAAGGATTTTGTGAAAACACAAAACATATGGATTGAAGTACATGCCAAGGGATTTCCAAATTATGTTCAACCATCTTCAAATTCATCATGAGCTAAGAGATATGATTGATCAAAGTAGGGCATTTGAAGTGAAAATTTAGGTCATGTCCAACTTTGAATTTTGCAAATTTTGTGCCAATGCCTCTACCAATTGATGCATACTCATCCATGAGATATCATAAGAGATTTAAAAGAATCGAATGCATTATTTCATCAATTTTGGCCAAGTTGCAAAAATTCAATGCCATGTGATTAAGTAATCATTACAAAGTTAGAATCTTGATGAATCGCCAAAGAATCTTCTCCTAAGCCAATTAGAGGCTTCTCTGCATCAGAAATGATCCCTAAAGATCAGATTAAATCGAGGGCTAGGGCTTGGGATCAAGAGGAATCAAATTTTCATCGTTGCATTTGGGATATTTTTGAAATTTCTTCATGGCCAAGAAACTAAAATGACTTCACTAAGCAAGCTCACTCCTTTCAAATACTATGAGCTCTTTGCCTATAAATAGAAGTGTCTTCCTCAATATTAAACACACCAAAGCAACATCAAATTCTTGCTTTCTCCTTCTCTCCCTCATGCTTATAATTTTCAAAGGTTCTTTGGCAAGAAGACTCGAATTCTTCAAACCAGAGCTCTTCCTTTGAATGTAAGCTTTCAAACACATCAAAGGGGTTCATTAGAAGTGATCCAAGCACCTGGAACACTTCTGTAAGTGAGGGATCATCATCTTCACCTCTCACTCAGAGCCACATTACTTGAGGTCGAGCAAGAGGTTATGGGGAGTTCCAGCTCAAGCTAAGCATCTCAACACCTTCCTGGGGGATCATGAAGCTATTTGGATCACTGCAGCAGCTCTGTAACACACTTTGATCAGAGCTCGATCTCCATTTCAGAGGTAAGTTTCATAAGCTTCAAACTCTAGGATTCATGCTTCATAAATGAAAACTTGTTATATAAACAAGTTTCTGCACCTATGAGGATCATTAACCCTCAATCAATTGCATCATATCACGCGCATATATCATTTAATGTTAAATTCCAATTTTAGGGTTCTTAGTGTTCATGCGTGTGAATTTTAAGTTACACTAAAAATAAACGAAATTAAAGGACACCATCATGATCCTCGTTCAAAAACGAGCAAAATTGATGTTTACATCTTTGAATTTGGTTGAGAATTAAGAGAGATAGGATTTCAAAATTTTGAAATCGTTAGGTTGAAGATGAAGATTGCTGGCGCGAAATTTGAATTTCCCACGAAAAAGATATGTTAAATTGGTTGCGTTTCATTGACAAATTGAGTGCGTAGCTCAGTTGGTTTGGTTTTGAGTGGAAGTCCCAAAGGGCGTGGGTTCAAACCTTGATGGAGACAAACCTATTTTTTTACCACTTTTCTTCTTCATTTTCTTCACAACTTAAAAAAATTAACTCACTTATCAAATTAAATCATTTTCACTTATTTTTTTCACACATTTTTCATTTAATATATCTATTTTATAAATATTCAAAGCAATCACAAAAAATATTATTTATTTGATATATTTTAATTAGGTTTAAAATCATATGCTTTTAGGTATTTTTTTAATACTTTTAAATATAAATTTTCATTTGATTTTCAAAACCTAATCTCTTTTAAATATTTTTGTGATAAAACCCTAATCATTTAGGTCTTAATTAGGTATAGACTTTGTCCTTACCTTAATTAAGTTAACTGTTGCAATTTTCAAAATTGTTTTCAATACTCGATTAAACAGACGATCAAGGTTTTCAAACAACAAAACCTTGTATCCCTCATTTCATTTTCAATCAAACTATTTTTCATAAACAGTAAATCTCATGGGCCTCTCCCTGAGTATAAGACCCAACACCTTTCCACCATACAGTTTTCAAAAAACAAAATCATTCAACTGTTTTTCATAAACAGTAAATCTTTTGGGCCTCTTGAATATTAAAGAGTGTAAGTCCCATCCCTTTTTCTTTTTATCTTCCAAACTGTTTTTTAAACAACCTCCTCATCTGTTTTCAAAACTTTCTTCTGGTATTGAAGGGCATTATTCCCGGTGAAGCTCTTCATATACCTATGTGACCTAGTGTCCATCTTCACTTCTTCTATTTTCAATCAACTTTCAATCTGTTTTCAAAATAACTTCAATTTCAAATCAATTTCACATAGGCCTCTCCTCGAGTCTAAGTCCCAACCTCTTTTTTGTACATACATCTTTCAAAGGTCTGCTCTTCGTCCAGGTCAGGCTTTACAACTTTCAATTTACAATTTTCATTTAAATTCCTGTCAAATATAGACTGTATATACACTGTTTAGAACTCCGTCTGAGAAAAACCTTAGGACAAATGAACTGTATATATATTATAAGACTATGACCTAGGATTGAGAATGTCTTCCTAGTGAAGGCTATTTCCTAATTAGAATTCTTTAGTTCAACCTCAAGATGAATTATTCCTGGTGAAACATCTTGAAAACAGCCTTAGAACAAAAATAGGGCACATCCACCCAAGAGGAATTATTCCCGGTGAAACCTCTTACCCATTTTCTTAGAGCTAAACTAAGTTCAAAGCCAACATTGCTTTCTCTTGTGCTATAACAAGGACCCTCGATGACCCTCGGTTAGACTCCTCTTGGGCTTACAATACAAGGACCCACGGGCTTCTTAAAAGCATATTCACAGCTTTATCTTGAGCTTGTATACAAGGACTCATCAGGTTTCTTATAAACATAGGAACAGGTCTTTAGTCACCTTTTAGCCTACCCTGGTGAGATTCTTATATTCTTCAAACCAGACTTCAAATAAGCTGAGAATGTCTCAATCTCATTATTGAGTTCACCTTTTGGAATGAGAGACATGGACAGTCTCTGTCACCCATATCTTTAATCTCCAGTAAGTGTTCTCCTTAGTAGAGTCAAGATTCCATATCTGGAATATCCTCAGCAAGGTCAACCTTAATCTTGGGCTTTAAACAATAAGTATAAATAAAAATCCCCTGGAAAGGGTTAGCCTCCATCATTAACACCTTCATAAGTAAAAAATTCCTTGGAAAGGGTTAGCCTCCATCAATCAGTCCTCAACAGAACAATCTCCCCAGTAAGGTCAACCTCAGTCTTGGGCTTTTAAAACAATCTTCAAATTTAGCCACAACCTTGGGCTTTGTACAAGGCAGAAAATAATGTCTCCCTAGCTAGAGTCAGCCACAATTCTGGGCTTTGTACAGAACACCAAATAAATCTTTCATTTAAATAAAACAAAACATTCTCCAGCTAAAGTCAGCCACAATTCTGGGCTTCATACAGAACACAAATTTCTTCAGTCAAAGTCAATCCCAGTGGAGTCATCTCCCAGGGTCAATCAAAACTCTTTTAAGCCTCAATCTTGGGCCTTGTACAAGCCAGTCAAAATCTAAATCTTTCTTACAGAGGTGAGACATGATTCATCTCTATGATTAGATTTTTTAATTGTTATACCACATTCAAACATAACAAACATTATTTTCATAAAATACATTTCCCATTTAGATTGATAAAAGATTGTCTTCTCTATTAACTTCACGTCCAGACTGCTGTCTTTCTCTAATGGTTGAAATCTTTTACTTCATATCAGATGATACTGGCATACTTGCACACACACAAGTAAGGTCCGTCTCTTATCATAAAGTAAACATTTCATTATAATTGTTCTTTCATATAAGATGATACTGGCATACTTGCACACACACAAGTAAGGTCCCTCTCTTATCATGAAAAAACCCCAGCTTTCAAAGATGTTTGTGGTAAAACAATTAAAATATCTCCTTGTTAAGACGACGACTTCTCTCTTTTCTGCAAACACAAATTTAATTCAAACTTCAACCTTGAGTTCAAACAAGGCACCCAAACTCAATTCATTTCCCTAATTAGTTCATCCAACTACAAAAAGCTCTGACTTCCATTAGGGATATGTAGGCATGAGATTCACAAGGAATCTCAGCAAGCTAATAAAAATCCAAAAACAGCCAGGTCATTTGTCTTTCAATTCAATTCAATTCTCTCTCCTAATACAAAGGAGAAACTTTCCCAATCAAGCAGCATCACAAACACATAGACACAGAGAAGGTTCCCATAGAGTACTACAGATATGTAGGGTGCTTAAAACCTTCCTTATGTATAACCTACCTCCCGGACTCTAGAACATCTGTTTAGGTGAAATCCCTACACCTAGAAAACTCTTAGGGTTTGTTTGAGATTTTTTCCCCTTCCTCCTCGTAGGATAATTAAAAAGTTCGTGTGCTATCGCAGGAAGAACTGAAATAAAATTCATCCCGTAAGGGCGCCTCTCTCCTTCCAAATTTCGCATGAAGGGTGCGGCGTTCCGTCCTCCCAAGTGAAACGAGGAGGTAAAAAAAACAACACCACAGAAAAATGGCAACTCTGCTGGGGACAAGTAATAACCTTGGTTTTTCATCCAAACTGAAGGTGTTTTCATGTTGGCTGCATTTGTGGTAAAACATACCTGGTTAATATTGTGTTATGCAGGCTGCATATGTGTTAAACTAATACATGTTCTGTAGTGAATGTCATGACCGATGTCATGACATCCTTGTGTGACAGGAAGAGCTGTTATAATTTATTAATTGTGTTTCCTGATTTCTCTCAATTAACTGTTTAGGAAACCTTTTATTGTGTGCTAAATATTTCGTCCAGAAGATCTTGTTGACAACACATTCTGTAACAACCAGATGGCGTGTGAATTAGGTTAACTTGGTTAACCCTAATTTGTTATTAAAAAAGCCCAAGTCCTAAAAGCTGCATATAAAAAGACTGCAATCCTATTTTGGAACACAGACAGAGCAGATTGTTAATTGTGAAGAACCATAGTTCTGTAGCTGTCTCTTGTACTCCAAGCAATTTTCCTTGATGATTGCGTTGGAATAGGTTGTTTTTGTTAATTGTCACTCTAAGCTTTTAAGCACGAGTGTGTGTCTCTTGATTGAAGCTTTTAAGCAGATCAAGGTGTGTTTTTGAAGTGTGTCTTCTCTCTGTAATTGTTTATGTTTATTTGTAATCACTGTTGTGATTGAGGGGGACTGAGTGGAGATACTCATGTCTAGGAATAGATTGGAATTGCATTGGGTAGGTCTTAAGTGAGGAGTTGTAAACGAGGGAGTTTAACTCCGAATTAATTCTGCTTATATTGGATTCCCTCCCTGGCTTGGTAGCCCCTAGAGTAGGTTATTTGAACCGAACTGGGTAAATAATTCTGTGTGTTCTTTATTGTTTTTATGTTGTTCTGTTTCCATTATGTGTGCTGTGTAATTGCGGATGTCATAACATCCAGCAAGACATCGAGCGTGTGTTACTAGAATTTTCAATTGGTATCAGAGCAGGCACCCTGCCTGTTTACATCTGGGTGAGATATAGGGATAACAAAATTTTGGTACTATGAAGAAGGAACTATTAATGTTTGGGAATAGACCACCCATCCTGGATGGCTCTAACTATGTCTACTGGAAACCTCGTATGGTAGCAGTCATAAAGTCTGTGGACAGCAAGGCCTGGAGAGCTGTGGAAAGCGGATGGAAACATCCTGAGAAGATTATGGAAGATGGAACCACTGTTCTAATTCCTAAAACTCAATGGAGAAAAACTGAAGAAGAGCTAGCTTTGGGCAATTCCTAGGCCCTAAGTGCCTTATTCAATGGGATTGACAAGAACATATTAAAGCTTGTGCAACACTGTGAGCTAGCTAAAGAAGCTTGGGATATTCTCAAAGCAGCACATTAAGGCACATCCAAGGTAAAGATGTCGAGACTTCAAATGCTTACCACTAAATTTGAAAAATCTCAAGATGAAAGAGGATGAAACCATTTATGAATTCTATATGAATGTTCTTGAGATTTCAAACAACTCAGGAGCCTTAGGAGAAAAAATGACTGAGGAAAAATTGGTAAGAAAGATCCTCAGATCACTGCCTAAGCGATTTGATATGAAGGTGACTGCCATAGAGGAAGCCCAAGACATCAGCAACATGAAGCTGGACGAACTCATTGGGTCTCTACAAACCTTTGAGTCGAGCATTTGTGAGCCTGTTGAAAAGAAGAACAAAAGCATAGCTTTTGTCACCAACACAGATGATAATTCAAGAGAAAACAATGGTGGAAATGATGAAAATATATCAGACGCCATAGCCATGCTTGGAAAACAATTCAATAGACTTATTAAAAGGGTTGATCAAAAGTCCAAACCAAATGTCAAGAACACTTCCAATGACATCAACCAGACCTATGATCCAAGCATAAGATTCAAAGCTGAGGAGAAGCCCAATCAAGGGAAACGGGTTCAGTGTCATGGATGTGAAGGATTTGGACACATAAGAGTTGAATGTCCTACCTACCACAAGGAGCAAAAGAAAGGTCTGTTTGTCACTTGGTCTGATGAAGATAGAGGTGTCAATTTATGGGGCCAATTAATTTGAGCCCCAGCCCCATAATAATGGGGCCTAAAAAAAATTCAAAAATAATAGGCCCTTAAACATATAGGGCCCAAACTTAAAAGGCCCCAAAATTTAAAAGAGGGCCATTAGGCCCCAAATCAAATAAAATTAAAATTTTAATTTAAAAAATAAAATAATAAAAAATTCAAAAAATAATAACTTTTAAACAAAATAAATATATTAAAAATTATAAATAAATAAAAAGTTTTTAAAAAAGTTTTTTTTTTAAATTAATAAATTGCGCTAAAGAAATTCTAAAACTAAAAAAACAATTATTTAAAAAAAACTCAAAAAAAAGTTTCAAAAAAAAATTAAAAAATTCAAATATATGCAGATTTCACCTAGACATGTACGAAGTTGAGAAATGGAGGGGTTTTATTTAATTCTCTTCTGGCATAAGCTTGATACATAACGTCACATATCATTTGGGTATAAGTGTTAGTTTTGGAGTTTGGGATTTTATTTTTCTTCATTATTTATTTGGAATTTGAATTTTTTATCCGAAGAGAAAATGACTATGGTTGGGGGAAAACTGAATTGCATATTTTGTAAAATAAATGTAACCATACTATCAAACTGAACAAATGAGAATAAATAAATAACACATAGCAAAATAAATGCAAGATTACAAGAGTAAAAATCCATATTGGAACTAGAAATGAAATTTTTGAAACAAAATAAGGCCCCTCAATAGGGGCCCAAAAATAACACATTAATTAAGGGGCCTAAAATTATGGGGCCTAAAAAATTTCTCATTAACAAAGGGCTTAATAAAGTAGGGCTTTAGTGGGGCTAAAAAATTGGGGCTTTGAAAATTTGGGCTTATTTGACAGCTCTAGATGAAGACTCCGATTCAGAAGAAGAAACTGCAAGACATGTCACAGTTCCAATAAGAATCTATGAATCTGATGATGATTCCAATGATGATGAGCTAACCTTTGATGAACTTGATGCCTCATACAAGAAGCTGAGTACGAAGAATGCTGAAGTCTGCAAACAAGTGGAGAAGCAAGTGAAAATCATAAAAGAGCTAGAAACTGAGAAGAATAAACATCTTGCAACTTTAGACTCTCTCAGCAGTGAAGTAATCATGTTGAACTGCAAACTTGATCAAATGACCAAGTCCTTCAAAATGTTGAACAATGGAACTGATACTCTAGAATAAATTATGGAGTCTGGACAAAGAATAGGAGACATATTCGGGGTAGGATTGGTGGCTAAAGAAGAATTCATCTCTGGGTTCAGGAGAGCAAAGCCCAAGACTTTTATGACCAACCAGATGTCATCTCCAATGTCACAACATCAAGGAAATAGAAGAAGGAGGAATTCAAAGAATAAATTCCAAAAATGGAGATGCCATCACTATGGAAGATTTGGTCACATAAAGCCATTCTGTTTCAGACTATTTGGATATCCAGACCAAACTCATCAAGTTAAACCTGAACATGATACCTGTAACAGAAAGCAACAGTGGGCAGCTACAATGAGATTGAGTCCATTATGAGTAAGTGATCAGTAAAATAGCAAGTGTACAATTTTGTCAACGTAGTAATAAGAGGGAAATCCCCGAATGTCGATCTCAAGGACCGCGTGATGCTATAGAGTTGTGTTTCAATTCAATTAACCAAAAGCCTTGGGGTTTTAGTTTGGAAAATTATGAATTAAATTGCAAATAAGCTTAAAAGGTTGATTTGGTCAAATATGAGTGACATGTCAGGGTAGGTGTGTGCATTAACATGTAACAATTCTGAACCCTTGTTTCACTAAAAAAATCCAACTTATCAATTACCAGTTCTCAAGGGTGTTTTCTCTTCATCCCTTAGTGGGCAACCCTTTGAACATTCATCCTAAAGCTTAATTCCTTAGCGAATTATGATGAAATCAAGCCTTTGAATTATCAAGAATATTCCGGTTACTATAGGGTATCCCTATTCTTAGGAAGTATCGACTATAGTCTAATGGTATAAAAACCCTAACAGTGGAGGTTCATCCTAATTGTTAGTAATATATCAATCCTGTTGGTCCGACGAGGAAAGCGTTAAAAACCTTATACCATTAAATTGAAAGTGAAAGATAAGTATATTATTGAAATTTCGAATTCAAAATCATCACAAATGTTAGTCAGGGACACCCCCTAGCATTGGGGGGTTTAGATACTCATATCATTCAAAGAAATTACACAAATATCGAATAGAGACATTACAATATAGATGATGAACTTTGATCTTAAATTGCTTCCGCTCATGAAAGTTCTTTGTTCTTCCCCAATTGCATAATCTTCCCTCCTTAATCGTATAATTCTTCGTGTGCCAAAAGATCCCCTAATTCATCATTCAAACTCTTCTAAATAGTGCAGAATCACTTACATCAGTCAGAAATACCAAAAACACCCTTCTGGGTCCCAAATGGTTGAAAAACATAAAATTACTCGAAATCAACGTCACTGGCCAACATGGTCGTGTCAGGCAACACGGGCACCCGTGTTGGCCCCCTGGAACCAACCCACACTTGTTTTTGCTTCAAACGTTCTGACACAGCCGTGTCCCGTGACACTAGTGACCATGTCAGCCCCCTAGAATCAACCAACACTTGTTTTTGCTTCAGACATTCTGACGCGGCTGTGTCGTGTGACACTGGTGGTCGTGTCAGCCCCCATCGAATCCCACTTTTCGTCTTTTTCAAGCCCAAGGTTCCGTCTCATGACACTGCAAGTTGTGAAGTGAATGTGAAGTTAAGACTTTCCATCCAATGTGTTTTGATGAAGACAAAGTGCAAATCAAAAGATCATGTCAAAAGGAATGAAAAAAGCTTCAAGAGTACCATTATCAAGTTTAATGACCAAGTTGCATTATGATCAAGATTTAATATCAAGTGTACAAGACTATGTGAAGCTCTTTGAAGAGTTAGCATAAATCATTGAATGATCAAAGGTATATTAAATGAAATTTAAAATTGATAATGTTAGTGCTCAAAGTCTATTCTCTTATGCATATCGTATTCCATATAGTTTTCATGTGTTTAGAAATCTTTAGAGGCTAAGAAAATATAATTCATATCAAGGTCCTGCATAAAATTTCTTTTCTGGAAATTCTGTGTTAAGTAGCAGAAACCGGTTTCCAAGTTTTTAGAGACCGGTTCCCTCGCGATAATTTCAAATAACAACTGCAACGTTTCACACAGAAATCGGCTTCCTCATTTTAAGAAACCGGTTTCCACCCCCGGACAACACCTTTTCATTCAGTTAATTCCAGTTTCGAATTTTCTTAACACCACTTCAAAACATCATTTTGTTTCATTCTGTTGTATCATTTCAAAAGGGTGTCATGCCTCTATATATACTACAACATTTCAAATTACAAATCACCTCTTTCATTACAATTTACCACCTTTTTAATCATATATTTTCATACAAGTGTTTCATACTTGAACTTTCATTGAAACTTTTCTGCACATTGTTCCATACCAATTCGGAAACGTTTCTCATCATACATAAACACTAGAGCATTATTATATCATTGTAAATTGTCTTGCTTGAAAGAGAAGATCAATCCTAGTGATTGATATATGTTCATCAACATTTCTACTAAAATATATTTTGTTATTATTGACTTGCTATCAAGGATTGTTGGAATAAATGGATGTTGATTAGTGAGAGGATTGTTCTCATAATCAAGTTAGTAAATCCAAAAGGATTGTTCTTGGTGGTTGAAATCTTGTTGTCTAGGATTGTTGGAAACAAGTGAGTCATTAAGGGAGGATTGTTCTCTTAGTGTACTTAGTGAAAATCCAAGAGGATTGTTCTCTTAGTGTACTTAGTGAAAATCCAAGAGGATTGTTCTTGGTGTTTGGTGTGTCTTGTGCAAGTCACAAACTATAGTGAAATATCTTTCATGTTGAAAGGGGATTGGAGTACTCTCGGATTGTAAGGGGAACCAGTATACATCATTGTGTTCTTTACTTTTGCGCATTTACCGCTTTCATCACAAATCATAAACCAGAAAAGAAAGAAACATATGTATAAACTCTTGCACCAAACTAGAAGAATAAGAACAAGTATTCTGAAACCCGATAAATTTTCAAGAACCTAATTCACCCCCCCTCTTAGGCGCACTCAATATACTTACACAAGTGTTCGGTGACTGTTAGAAAGTATAGGATAAGTATTTTTAGTATCGTCTCCTCAGGGATTGATGCGATATTATCGCCGTTCTACAGCTTAGTGTATTTTGAGTTAGGATTCGGTATGTTTTTAGTTTCATGAAAGATAAATAGCATGAAAAGAAATTAAAGACAATAAATTCGGGTTTAAAAACGGTTTGGTAAAACTGTGTCAAGATTAGTGTTCGTCAGCTTGCTTTTGTATATACTCTGATGATCATGTATATGAACATATCAGTGATTAATACAATCACGTATCCTCTCGATACTGTTTATCTCTAAAGCAGTGTCGTGATTGTTATTATATTAACCGTCAGATGATCTCTCATGCCGACAGTTGACATAATAACCTTTAAAGTTTGATACAAGTGATTATCAACTCACAAATCTATCTCTAGAGTTTGATTGTTGATAGATGAATACCCTTTTAGTCAAGATTTGAAACATATCTCTCAATAGTGTATCAAAACAACATATAAACATAAATACAAAGATATTCACCATATATTAATCACCAACAAGGTTCATATACAAAAGATCAAGCTAAATACATACTTTACAAGCTAACTACCTCTAATCTTGACACATGAGAAGTTTAGCTATCCATAGCTTCAACAACAAACATCAATACAAGATCTCCTAGCATAGAAATCCAAAGATGATGAAGAAATATGCTTGAGAAATCTTGAATATGGATGAGTTTTTCTTCTTTCTTCCCTTGCCCTAGAGAGTGTGTGTTGTTGGAATGAAAAAGTGACAAGATAAGATCCCTAAAATATCTCCAAGTGCCTAAAAGTAGCCACTTGAAAAAGTACCGCCGCTTAGCGCCATGACGGCCGCTAAGCAGTCCTCAAAAAATATCTGATTCCACGCTGGAGGCCGCTAAGCGGGATTAGGCCGCTTAGCGGAACTTGCTGAGCACAAAATCTTCCCTCGCCACTGGAAAGCGCGCTTAGTGGCCGCTAAGCGGCCCTTGCTGAACCAAAATTCTTCCTTTGGTCTCCAAACTTGCTCCAACATGCCTTAAAACCTCCATATACTTCCCAAAGTGTATAAAACCTACAAAAAGCAAAAGAAAAGCTTATAATTAAGAGATTTACTACCAAACTAAATGTTATTTATTTACACTATATCAAACCGAAATTAAATGGAAAGATTATGAGAAAAGTTATCAGAATACCACAAAAGTTATCCACAAATATTCACATTTTGGATTCTAACAACTCTCCCCAACTTTGACCTTTGTTTGTCCTCAAACAAGAACAACTCAACAAGCACAAAAATAATATTTACAAAGTTAGCAACATAAAGAGAATGGTTCAAACTTGACTTACTTGCATGCTCCATAACCATCCCTTGCTTGTACAAGATCAAAACATGAATATGAGCTAGGTTCTAAATACAAACACTTCATCACACTTGCATTATTCAAAATAATGTTCAAACTTGAATCACCTACAATCAACTTCAAAAATGAAGGACAAAGTGCTATAATCTTGCTAGCACAAAGGACTTATCACTCTCCCTAGCAATTGTGCACATTCAAGACAATTCATACATTCATCTAACTAAGTACCCAAAATGATAGAAGCAAAGATCACGAGGGCTTTTTCGGTTGTAACTTGGCTCGGTTCCAAACAAGTGACATTTCTACAAGGCCAATGAATCAAAAAGGGACAATTGCATGAAGAGCATTTATTCAATCACACTATTTACACAAACTTTCTTATTTCTCCCTTTTGACTTAACAACACTACAATGCATTCTTTCTTTTGTCTTTTGATTTTTCATCTCATTGAACTTTTTCTTTTCTTTTTCATATTATTCTTTTTCTTTTTGAATGCATTGTTCTATTATACCACCATTTCCTTTCTTTCTTTTCTCAAGTAAACTCCTCTCTCCCCAACTTTGAACAATTCAACAATTCCACATAATCATGCTCTTCATTTAAGGTTTAAATGTAATTGGGTTAAGTGTCTACCAAAGAAAATATTTTCCAAGTGAGTCAAAAGTTTTCTCTATTTGCTTTTCTTCAACAAACTCAATAAGGAAGTACTTACTAGCTTGTCGGTTCTCATTCAACTCACTTGGCAAAATCAAAATTTACGGCTCAAAATTGGTTTCAATTGATCACACTCTCACATGTGGCCTTTTGGAAGGTGGTTTTTCTCGTATTACACAAAAAAATGCCTCGATCACTTCTAAGTTCTAACACTTTAAACAAAGCAGATTAAGCATGAATCGTCCCAGTTAACATCAATTGCTAGCACACACAAAAGTCTATAGTACACAATGGAAAGTCCTCTCACTTATGTAGTTATGTCCTAAATAGATTCAAATATGAACAAAATCTTTCACATGCAAAGTGATGACAAGTTTTTGTATAAAGCACCTAAATCATATTCACACTAATATCTACAAAGCAAGAAAATCGTTACCTTAGCATGCACCGCATCAAGAGCATTATCATCACCATCAAACTTTGATGTTACCACTCTTTGATAAGACTTTGCTTGCTTGAGTTTTTTTCTATTCATCACAAGGACAAACAACAAAAATTTTCTTATAATTACTAATATTATGTTCAAACACAATTACTACTACTATATTATTAGTACTATTATTATATTTACTATAACTATATTATATAACTACACACACTTAACACTATAATAAAAACACAAAATATAACACACACCTAATATAATTTAATATATTAGAGACAAATTGCCAATGGCAAATGCCTCAAAGATGTCTTAGTAGCATCATTTGCTACTTCATTACAACAAAACAAAACACATCCCTAAGGATGGTAACAAAATAATCCAACAACTAGCTATTCAACCGAAAATTAAAGTACTAAAAAAAAACATGATAAACATAACAACATCACCAAATGATATGCATCATCACTCATCACCATTGTCTTCTTCTTCATGATTTCCTTCTTCACCCTCTTCTTCATTTTCTCCTCCCCCATTCCTAAAAAATGGCCTATCCTCCGGATAGTTACAAATGGCCTCATACTGCTCATTTGTAGTAAAAGATGTTACACTGGAAGGATCGCTCATCTTCAAATACAAGCGGTGCAAGGAGTCGTGAATGGTAGCCTCCGACCTGCGCAAAGCATCCATATAATCCCAACTATACCTGCAAGCCATTTGCTGATTATACCTTGCTTGGCCGGCAGGAGGAGCTACAGCCTCAGGTTGTGGTTGACGACCCCTTGCCCGTGGAGAACAAAACCGAGCAACATAACTGTCATCCACCTTGCTAGTGATAGTCATGTGAACCTCATCTGGGATCTCCACTCTAGCTCTCCTGCACAATCCCATAATCAAAGCAGGATAAGGAAGTTGACCCGCAAGTCGACTCCCTAAAGAGTGCCCAAGTGCATAGAAAATCAAATATGAAATGTGATAGTTAGAATTAATGCTCAAAAGTTTTGCATGAAGAGGCAGAGAGAGTATATTTGAGCCAGGATGACTTGCCGGCATCTACTGCAAAAATCTTATAAGGGTGATGTTGGTGAGGTATCTAGGCTCATATTTGCTCTCTTTCCACTCATATGAGACTCATTCAAGAGCTTCAAATAAAAAGGAGAGAAAGAAGAACTTCAACTAAACTTGTATGTCTCATTTCTTAGTTTCCTGTCTCATTTTTTCTTTCTTTCCAATCCTATGAGATTTGTTAGAAAGTTTCAAATAAGAACATGGTGTTGAATATTTGTTAAAACATACTATCTCTAGCATTGTCCCTAATCATAAGATCCTCAAGATTTTTTCTTATGATTAAATCAGATTAAACTACATAATTCGGTTGAATAAATCAGTCTATATAAAAAAATTATATAGTTAATAAAGAGAGAAGCGGCCTCCACCTTACAAGAGAGAAAAAAAGAAGTGGCCTCCAAAAAATTGTTAGAAATATTAATTCCAATCAATTTACTCTTATGATAATTAATTCCGAGACCCAACACAAGTTCAAACGCCCGAAGCACCACTTTTATCGCCCAAACTTCTTTCCAAGAACCTTCTCCCACTATTAAAGTGTAGTCCACAAATTGAAGAATATCTCACAAAATCCCCAACCTCGATGGAATTCCTAACAAACCCCGTTAGACCTTCCGCCACTATCACATAAAGAAAAGGTGATAGTGGATCACCTTGTCCCTAACCTCTAGAAACCTCAAACTCCCTAGTGGGACTACCATTAACAAGAACCGACATGTTGCTATTAAAAATCAATAACTTCATCCACCTCCGCCATTTGGTTCCGAAACCCATCCTCTTCAACATGTACCTCAAGAAGTTCCAACTCACTTTATCGTATGACTTTTCAAAATCAACTTTAAAAAGAGTGCAACTAGTACCTTTTTTCTCACATAGTCCACAACCTTGTTAGCAACTAAAACCCCATCCAACAATTGTCTACCGGGAGCAAACGCACTTTGACAAGGAGATATTATAGAATGCAAAACACTTTTCAATCTACTTGCCAATAGTTTAGCCACCACTTTGTACATACATCTCACCAAGAAAATAGATCTATAATTATCCAATCATGAAGAGTTTTGCAACTTCGGAATCAAGGCCAAGAAGGAGGAAGTAATTGCCTTGGAAAGAGCTCTACCATTAAAGAAATAATTGAAGAAATTAATAAAATTATCTCTAAGAAAATGCCAACAATTCTTGATAAAGAGAAAAGAATATCCTTTGAATTGGGGATCACGGTAGATGCATCATTCGAACTGGCAACGACTGTGCCTGATCCCTGGGGAGGGTTTTGTTCCCCACCATGGCTAGATGTATTAACCATCTTCCTTGTGTATTTTCTTTTAGGTATTGAATGGTCATTGGTGGCTATTTTACCACTTATAAGGTTCATACAACAACAACAACAACGAAGGTATACTCTAAAGATAACCAACAAAAACAGGCATTCACACAAGAGAAGTAAGTTTCAAACTTCGACACGGTCCCACTGGGCCTGCCAATTTGTTTACAGTGATTTTTGTTAAAATAATCGCTAGTCTTCCAAATTGAATTATTTGGTAACTTACAGGATTGACTAGATTTATCCTAGGACATGTGTCTAAGTTTTGGTTATTACACTTGTAATTGAATCCATGTTCTATTTGTTTAACAAAGGTGTTGAAAGTTCCTTAAATGTTTATAACTATAGAGAATGTAAATTGAAATGTTTTCGATTGAATGACTGGAATAAAGGTTTCAATTGTAAAAAACTAAAGAAAAGTATAAAAACATATAAATGATCCTAAAACTAGAGATTTCGACTAGAAAGTAAAGGACTTCGAAAAAAGTATGAAGAGAACTTTGCATTGATAAAGAAAATAACACTGAAAAGATAATAATGGTGTTTCTTATACGTACATTCTCTGCAAACTTGTTTCTCTATGATGGTACTTTGAGTATATTGAGTGATTTTGTACAAAGTGAACACCCCCGAATCCTAACACTAAGACTCCTATTTATACTAATTCGATCCTAACGGTCTTTCTCTAACCAAATGCCACGTTTTCCTTCTGCACGCGCTTCGCTTCTCTGAGACTTCCACGTGTCCCTCTGGCTAAAATAAATTACGTTGAATTTCAAAACCTTCCCGCTTGAAATTCTGAAGCGTGACCAACGTGGTTGTCGAAGCGTATCTTCCAAATATCCCGAAATATTCTAAGTCTTTTATTTCTTCAATTCGAAGACATTTCAACTTGGACTCCACTTCGACATGGTAAACTCTTCTCTATATAAAGAAGCTCGAAATTGCCTTACAAAGCCACTCTTCATGGTTATACTTCGAAGCATAATACTTAAAACATTACATATTCACCTATCAAAATAATCAGCTAACAAATTGTATTCGCCTGTCGAAATCTTTAACTAACACCTAAATAGTTGAATCAAGTCGAAAAGACCTTGGTCTTTCTAGGTTTATCCTTTTTTAGCTGCTTCTCCCTTATTTAGGCAATCAATATAGTTCGACTGATCAATATATGGGGCGGAACAAATATGTGTCATAACATATATGTGAAGTCTAAAGGTTTGTTTAAACCCGCAAAAGGTTTGGTATAATGTTCATAACAAGGGAAAATCTGACTAACCTTTTCTATATTCATGTTAAGACGAGGGAAAGGGCCTAAAAAAGCATGGGTAGTATCAGAAACAAATAGTTGCTTTTGAGATTAGGGCTTTTTCCCTTAAGCGGAGGTGCAGAAACAAACAGCTAATTTACACCAAGAATGGATGTTCTAATGGACGTTCTACGAATGGTTTAAACTTCCCTTATCCGATTATGTTAACCTTTAGGATCGTTACTTTTTTGTAAGGGTTGCACCCCTAGTGCGAGCTTTTTCAATCAATTGCCTATTAAAAAAATAGATGCATCAAGAGGTATCTGTGATTTTGAAGTTTATTTGGGCGCTATTTGAGTTGAAACGAGTAAAGATTATAAAAAATATTTAAAGCTTTTGCAAAGAAAAAGCTTGAAGTTCTCTAAACTTTTTTGCTGAAGATAGAAGAGAAAGTGAGAGAAAATGGAGAAGAAAGCTATTTATAACTTTAGGGGAAAAAATTTAGTTTTTTCTTTTTTCCAAGAAAATAAAAAAATATTTTGTCAAGTGTCCCACGATAGGCGAAAAAAAAGAAGTTGAGACTCTGTGTGACCCACGATCTCCTAGGAATTCAGAACCATGATGATTTTCTCTAACTTCGCACGTCTCAAAAAGATGTTTTAATAGGTAGTCATGATGGTAGTGACGTCAGAGCACAACTTAAAATAGTGATGGATCTTCAAAAATGCCACCTATCTCTCGAAATGAATCGAAAGTGGCATTTTCTGAGGATAATTTGTTAGCCAAAATTTTTTACTATGGTAACTCGACGAGAGGAAGTGGTCAAAAATTCTACACAAGCGTAAAACAAGGTTTTATACTTTTTGCCCAGAGGCAAGTTTAAAGCAAAGTGTTCAATGTTCGACTTGCTGAGATTTTTTATTAGAAACTTAGCAAAAATTCCAAAGGTTTGAAGATGGCTAGTTCGACGGATAGAAGGAGATTCGACTGGGTCAATTTCAAAATCAGACGTAGTAACTGTTTTTTTATCTTATCCAAAAGTGCCAGAGACACGTGGAGATCGATCGAAGGCAAGTGAAACATGCAAGAATGACGTGTTGATTGGAAGTTAGTCGAACATTGAAGATGATTATTTTTACAAATTCTGTAAATAGGAATTCTGGTATTAGGATTCGGGGTGGCAAAATTATTGCAAACTTCAATACACATACATAAGCGAGAAACGACTCTCTAAAAGAAATGTATGAAAGTGTCTACCAATTTTTACTTATGCAAATAAAGTCTTTTAATTCTTTCTAAGTTTGTTTAATTCTTTAATTTCTATTCAAACCACCCATTCGACCTTGTCGAATTGCTATTTCTTTTAACTCTTACATGTATTTTACATAATTTTTTCTCAACACAAATGACACTAAAATCACTACAACTTGAATGCACATTTTTTAGAGAAATCACACAATATATCCCAAGATTTACTAGTTTACTTCTTTAAGTAATAAATATAAAAATAAGTGATTCTTTACCAAAATCAGCGACAAATAGTAGTAAAGCTAGCTAATATTTTAACTTTTGTATGAGCCTCACCTGGATTATAGTGATGCACTCTTCGGATAAAGAAAAATTTCGATCAATAAATAAGATCTTAAAAGGCTCTTTGATTATCTACAAAAATTCTCATTTACAATGGTGGTTAACACTATTAGTCCCTTTTCCTTATTTTATTCTATTCCCACAATAACAGTAATTATTCAATCAACAAAACATTATTGAGAAGAAAATGTGGCAAGTCAATTGTTCTAACATTTCCAAATTTTATTGCTAGCTAGCTGCAAGTAGTAAGATGAAAATTGATTCCAGACAAGAACAACGGTTTTGGATAGACCAACGTTTGTTCGAGATTTGTTCTTTTATCAATTCGAGTACATCTCTTTCTACACAACTCAAATTTCATCTAGTCAGAGATTAACAACATTCATACATATCGGACATTAGGCTTTTTTTTTCCTTTAATAATTTGATTGTCCAATTTCATTCTTTAAAGTTAAATAAAATGTTCTTATAATATAATTTTTTTTTCAATAGGCAAATGCATTAAGAAATCGCACTAGGGGTGCAACCCTTACACACAGATAAACAAAATTAGATACAATCCAAGGGGTTTTTGAACCACTTATAAAAGTTGGCAACAACCAAAGAATGACTTAAAGAAAGCCATCTCCAAGAGAGAAACAAAATGTTGTAAAACACTTCATCAAAGCAAAATAATTTATCCTGAAAAATAACTACATTCCTCATGGTCCACAAGCTCCAAAGAGTGGCGACCCAAATAACATTAATCCTATCCTTCACCTTGACTTTCTTCACCTTTAATTGAATAGCGTCGAAACTCAACAAATCAAGAAAAGAAAGATTTGATTCGATCCCCAACCAACCGAGCACTTTGTCCCAAATTTCTTTAGAAATATAGCAGTCAAAGAATAAGTGATTGGAATTCTCCTGATGGTTCGAACAAAAAACACAACCGACGGAAGGGAAATTAGAAACTTCCCTTTGAATCAAAAGCTCCTTAACCGGCAATTTATCCGTTAAAACTCTCCAAGCAAATAATCTAATTCTAATCGGCAGATTAGTATTCCAAATTACCTCCAATTGCTTTATCAAGTTGCTGTTCCAAGCCCTCTCCTTACTATTTCCCACCAGGCTAGTAATACTGCTAACAGAATACAGTCCAGAACTGTTCAGATTCCATATGTGCTAGTCCTCCTCCTTAGTTTGCCTGTGGTTAGACTGTATCAAACAGTCCCGCAGATGCAGCAAGTTCACCGCATGGAGCTGCAGCAGCACCGAAACTAGCCCATCGCCGCTGTGGAGGCCGCTGGCAGATGGCGCAGCAATGACATTGCTGTCAGCTGCAAACAAGAAATCAAGATCCCAGGAAACAAAACCATCCACCACTTGCCGCACTTCCGAAACAGAACACAGTTTTTTGTTGAGATATCATACAATTCCGGGAACTTAACGTGAAGAGCATGATCCCCCAACCAAACACTATGCCATAAAAGGATGTTCTTACCGTTACGAATAATACTTTTAACACATCCGGAAAAACCTTCTTCAAATCTATCCAAGTTTAAATCATTAGAAATAACATCTCTCCACCAAATAGAGTCTTCAAAATTCGATGTTACATCCTTTGTTGCGTGAACGATCAATCTAGGCTTACGATACCGAAACTCTAAAAATTTACTCCATATGGCTTGTCTCTCCATAAGAATCCTCCATTTCCATTTAAGAAGTAAAGCTCTATTCAACTCTCTAACATCCTTCACACCCCAACCTCCTTTGTTTTTGGGCTTGCAAACCACCTCCCATTTCACCCAATGAATCCCTTTTTTATCGGTGTTGCCGCTCCACAAGAAATTGCTTTGAAGCCCCCTAATCTCTTGGATGATCTTCTTCGGCGCTTTGTAAAAAGAAAGGTTAAATATAGGAATAGCATTGATGACCGAATTGATTAAGGTCAACCTTCCTCCAATGGATATGTTTCTACCTCTCCAAGACGAAAGTCTTTTCTTAATGTTGTTAGTAACGTCCTTCCACCCCTTCTTCCTCCTAGGGTTGTTCCCAACCCAAACACCAAGGAACTTGAAAGGCACTTCTCCTTTCCTACACGCAAGAAACTTAGTCACCGTGCGCATTAACCAATCTCCAACATGCACCCCAAAAACATTGCTTTTGTTGAAGTTGATATTCAGCCCCGAAATGAGATCAAAACCCCTCAATAAAACTTTCAAAGACCAAATGTTCTCGCAAGACGGTTCCGCTAAAATAACCGTATCATCTGCGAATTGGAGAATGTCCACGTGACCCTCCTCTTCGTACTTGAACGGTTTAAAGTCTCCCATCTCCACCGATCTTTTCACCAAAGCGGTTAAACCCTCCATAGCTATCACAAAGAGAAAAGGAGATAAAGGATCTCCTTGACGCAAACCTTTGTTGATCATGAAATCTTTTGTAGCACCCCCATTAACCAACACCGACATGTGGTTAGTGAAAATGCAAGCTTCCATCCACTTTAGCCACACCGTCCCAAACCCCATCTTCTTCAGAACAAATCTCAGATAATCCCAAGAAATTGAATCATATGCCTTTTCGAAATCAACCTTTAAGAGAAGACACCTTCTTTTGTTTCTCTTGGCCCAATCAAGAATCTCGTTCACCAACAAAACACCATCCATCATGTTTCTCCCCGGCACAAAGGCCGTTTGGTTCGGCGAAACCAACTTACCGATAACATCTTTGATTCTAGCAGCAAGTAACTTCGAAACAATTTTGTAAAGACTCCCCACCAAGCAAATAGGACGATACTCAAACAAATCTTGAGGATTCTTATTCTTCGGTATCAAAGCTAGGAAGGAAGACGTGATGGATTTGACAAGTTTTCCTTTCGCGTGAAAGTCTTTGCAAAAGAGAATCAAATCACCCTTAAGAATAGACCAAAATCTTTTAAAAAATTCAATCGTGTAGCCATCCGGCCCCGGACTTTTGCTCCCATCACAAGCCCAAATGGCCTCCTTGATTTCCTCTTCCGAGAACGGTCTCTCCAACTCATTGGCCTCCGTTAAAGACAACTTCTTCCAATCCAAACCGACCGGCTCCGGTCTATGCCTCTCCCTTTCCTTGAAGAAATTGTTAAAGTGGTTGAAGATAAAATTCTTCACATCTTGAACCTCCTCCACTCTACCATCACTACTACGTAAAGAACACAAGTTATTTCTCCTTCTTCTTTCTCTCAAGGCATTATGAAAGAATCTAGTATTTCCATCTCCTTCGGACAACCAAAGTTGTCTAGACTTAAGGCGAAGAAAACCCTCCTTCTTGTTTAAATTCTCCCACAACTCCGCCGTCGCCTTTTGTCTTTTGATGACAATATCTTCCGGGACGTTACATAAAAGGGTGTTGCTGGTGAGGAATCTTTGATTAGATTTAATAGTTTAGAAATTATAATTTTTAATTTATTTTATAATTTAAATTGAAATTTGAATAAAACTCTTTTTTATTTAATTTATGGAATGATGATTTATAGTTAAAATTTATCACAAAATAAATTTCTAAAAGATGCTGATATTGTTAGATTAAACTCTTTGTCTTGTGTTTAAATCATAGACTTCACAAATATATGTGTGACTTTTTATGATTAATACCAATTCATTGAGACATGTCAATAAAATTTATATTTAATGTTCACTTTTATCTTAAAATTGATTTGTTCCGTTAAGGTAATTCAGATGATAACTATACAAGAACATTAGATGCTGAAATGCATATTTAAACTCGTAACATCTCATTTGTTCGCTTTTAAAATAATGAATTGCAATCACAAAACTACTTGATAAGAAAAATTGAATCAAAACGCACTAAAATAATCATAAGTTTGACTTAAAAAAGTAAAATGAAGGGAATAAAATAAATATGATAAAAATGAGTTGTCAAATTCTCATATTTGGTGTGTTGCATGAAACCTCAACAAGTTAAAAGGGAATGAATATTTTTCCCTCTAGAGAATCAAGAATCAGTTGGTGAAATAATGCAAGTTGGAATTTAAGCCTTTGACATTTTTCAACTTATAAATACATTGACAAACATGAATCCCAAGAGCATAGAAAATCAAATATGAAATGTGATAGTTAGAATTAATGCTCAATAGTCTTGGATGAAGAGGCAGAGAGAGTATATTTGAGCCAGGATGACTTGCCGGCATCTACAACGAAAATCGAAGGGTGTTGCTGGTGAAGAATCTAGGCTCATATTTGCTCTCTTTCCACTCATATGAGACTCATTCAAGAGCTTCAAATAAAGAGGAGAGAAAGAAGAAAATCAACTACACTTGAATGTCTCATTTCTTGGTTTCCTATCCCATTTTTACTCTCTTTCAATCATGATTCGTCAGAAAGTTTCAAATTAGATATTGAATATATGTTAAAAATTGTCATGTTTGCTTGAGGAATGCATGTAAGTGGGATAGGCATTAATATCAATTTGATATTGAAGGGTTTCGAAGAGGTGTCGGGTCTAAAAATCAATTTTCATAAAAGCAAGTTGATAGGCATTAATATCAATCCGCATATATTGGAAGTTGCTACTAACTTTCTTTCTTGTAGATCGGAAGATAAAGAATTCAAATTTCTAGGTATCATGGTCGGAATAAATCCTAGAAGGATTTCCGCTTGGAAACCCTTGTTGGATAATGTAAGGAGGAAGTTGAATACTTGGAAAGGTCGGTGGGTGAGTTTCGGAGGAAGAATTACTCTTCTAAAATCGATGTTGAGTAGTATGGCGATTTTCACTCTTTCTTTTTATAAAGCTCCTAAGAAGGTTATAGCGGAGTTACTTAAATTGCAAAGTAATTTTCTTTGGGGAGGCTCGGAGGGGAGAAGGAAAACGCATTGGGTTAGTTGGAAGGTGTTTACGGTGATTTCCGGTAAACAACCGCTAGTCCTCCAAACTATAATAAATATGATTTGGTTACTCGCAGGATCGACTAGATTGATCCTAGGACACATAGTCAATTAGATTGTTATCAATATTCTTTAGAACCATGAAAACATACACTTTTAGTGATGACTTGATTATATGTGATTATGACTTTAAAATGTAAACAACGCAGATAACGTAACATGCAATTCTGTTTAAATGTAAAGAATCTTAAAACATAAAACTGTTAAAGATCTTGAAAGTAAATAACATGAAAGTAAATAACATGAAAGTAAATAACATGAAAGTAAATAACATGAAAGTAAATAACATGAAAGTAAATAACATGAAAGTAAATAACATGAAAGTAAATAACATGAAAGTAAATAACATGAAAGTAAATAACATGAAAGTAAAGATACAGTAATGTAAATGACAAGAAGTAAATAGAATGCAAGAATTTAAAGATATTCGAAAACGAAAAGCAATAAAAGATAATACTCATGTATTAAGATGGTGGTGTCATACGTACATTTTCTCAGCGAACTCGTTCTCGTTAACGCTTGATACTTGAGTAAATATGTGAGTGATTTGTACAAAATGAACACACGGAATTCTATCATAAAAACTCCTATTTATACTAGTTTCGACCATAACGGCCCTACGCTAATCCGCTGCCACGTTTCTCATAAGAACTTCCAGCGATGACATCTGTGAATAAGCAGTTACGCAACTATCTTCGAATTTCAAATCTTCCCGCCTGAGTCCATCTTCGACGCGTGGCAGTATGTTAATAAACACTTACTAACAAACACGCTAAATAATAATACTTAAGCAATTTATAAATTTTGTCTAAGTCTTCGAGGATATGTCCTTCCAATAGCTTTCAGTAGCCATCACCTTCATAAAAAACTTAGACGTTTCTTGCTATCGAAACATGGCCATCAGTAGCCATTTTATATTTCTCAGAGATGGTCATCAGTAACCACCTTGCCTTCGATCATACACTCCTTCGAAGCACATATATTTGTTCAACGAAATCTTCAGCTAACAAATTGCCCCCAATAAATGCCTGTTTCGAAGATCAACAGAAATAGGCGTTTTTTGCCATCATAAGATTTCGTCTCTTATTAAATTTTTGATAGTTCCAAGACTACTGACTAAACGTCATAATCATTGATAATCTCTGTTTCCGAAACGTCTTGTCATTCTCAAAATGTCTTCTCATAACTTACATTCCCACGTCCTTGACCTTACTTCCTGATCATTACTCCTATATACTAGGAGTAAGGCTGAATCTTTTGACCGCCATTGGATTAAATCATCATTCGCTACGTGTCCTTTGGGTTTTACCCAAAAGATTTAAAAAGGATTTCCGTTAAACCTTTAAATACTTTGGACTTGCACTCTTTTTACAACTTCTCATTCCTATTTCTCCGTCTTCTTCATCAAACAAAGGAACCAACATCTTCAAACTTTTCAAATCTGAATTTCTCAAAACTCGTCCGATGGCTTCATCTTCCAATGTTCTTCAACCTGCTCTAAAGCTCCAATCCACCACACGGTCTGGTGAACACGAACACATTCCAAACCCTAACGTTGAAGAAGTTCGCGCTATCTACGCTTCCCAGGTAATCATACCCTTTGAACTTTCTGGAAAATCTTTTGCTTTTATGGGTCCATTGCCGGGTGAAGATAACCAAACCCTAAGTAGGTTCTTCCCTGCTTATTATAAGACTAGGCCATTAGTGAGCAAAGCTAACACAGATGAAGAGGGTTGCTCTCCTTCAGGAGAATCTGCTAATGTTGAAGAAACTTCAACCGTAGCCCCTTTGGCTTTGCCAAAAATTAGGTTAAATTATATGACCAACTTTGTGAAAGTGTTTAGGTCACTCCCTTTAGCCAAAGATCCTGACTTGTACTTTGCCTGGTTAGAAAAAGTAGAGAAAAAGAAAGAATCTGACTGGAAATCGTTAGGAATCTACGATTTGATCCAACTATCAAAAACAGGCTTAACATATAACCAACCCATGCTAGTAGCAGCGGTCCATTTCTGGGATGCTTCCCACAACACTTTCCACCTCCCATGTGGAATGGTCACCCCTACTCTCTTCGATGTAGCTGCGATTACAGGACTTCGACCAACTGGGGAAGACTTCGATCCCACTGAGATGGATGTTGACACAATTGGCTTTAATAATTCGACAGTTACTTATACTGCGTTTATCCAACAACATCATGTTACCGCGAACGAAGAAGTCTCTGATGACGAACATATTGCCTTCTTGGCGCTATGGCTTTCGCGATGTGCTTTCTGCTCAAGATCCATACAAGTTGCAAAGAGATATCTTTGCATGGCTAATCAATTGCATAATGGAAAAAAGCTCAATCTTGGCCAACTACTTCTGGGATTTCTTTATGAAAACCTTAGCGAAGCTGCAAACCTTACCAAGAATTACCAATCTGGTACCTTACTTTATGCTGGACCTTTCTGGCTTTTGCAACTGTGGCTAAATGCTACGTTCGAAGCTCATCTTCCGTTTCGAGGGAAAGTCAAGGAGGAAAATGACAAAATCAGGAATCGAACTATTGAAGGAACTAGGTTGGCTTACCTGACTCCAAAAGAAGAGCCTGGGAAACTTCAAGAATACTTCTTAGCGTATATGATGATGTTTGCCCAGCGTCGTCAATTCGATCCGTCTATGGCTCCGTTTGTACATAGAACCAAGGGTCCTGAATGGTTTACTCAGAAATTCCCACCAACATCTCAGGATCAACAAACTGAGCTTATGGAAATTTGGGAATCTTTTCTGACTCCAAGGTTGTTCCTCCACCGTCTTCGACCATCGAAAGGGCAATGCATTCTTGTGTGCTATCAACCAAATTTGGTTTCACGACAGTTTGGATTGGTCCAAATAAAACCAAAATGCTTATATGAGAAAAGGAGTCATATGTGCTTCCACACCTTATACTTGTCAGAAGAAGAATGTGAAACAAAAGTTAACAGATATGCTGGCGTCACCAACCTTTCCCCTATTCCTTTCGAACCTTCCTTTTACTGTACACCAGACTTCCATCAATGGTGGACGAATTATTATACTTCTCAAATCTTTGATGCTGATAGTTTGACGCAGGAACTAACTGCAGCTTTTGCTGATGTGCAGGAGACTTTTCATAAAGGTACTACAACTCATATTAAAGAAATACAAGCTTTCCAAAAATTTTTTGAAACTATCTATAGGCCTGATGATCTTAGTCGGACCGTTCATGAGGCTGCAATCACTTTGCGCGAAAAGTTTTCCGCCAAACTGGATAAGTTGAAATTGCCCTCGTATGTTCGACCAGAACTACGTTATGAAGTGGCTTTCAAACTTAATCCTCCAAAATTTCCTCCACTGCCAAGCGCGGATTTTGGTGTGGCTTTGAGCCCCCCTTTTCCAGATTGGTTTGTGTGTGGCAACGTTTTAAAAGATCTTCAAAACAGTAGTAAAAAACGCGCTGAACGGGTGGTTCCGACTAAGCATACCTTGGATACTTTCAAAGGACATCTCCATATAGATCTCGAACACGTTCGTGTCTTGACTCCAATACCTGAAGGTTTGGATTCAGACAATCTTTTCGACTGACTTTTCCTTTTTGGCTGGTATACTAATTTCAGTTTCGACTACAGCTGTTGCTCATAGGAGGAAGATCAAAGAGACTCCTGCCCAAAAGAATCCTGGGACATCCCAAAGCGACAAACCCAGTGAAAGTGGCTCTCTCAATCCTGATAAAAAGCCTACGGTACGCACCTTTTGCGTTCTTAATCTTATATAATCTGTAATCAATAGTCCCTTTGCTTATCATCTGTCTTTTCAGAGTTCGAAGCCCCCAACTGGTCCGAAACGGAAAGTTTCTTCGTCCGCTGCTTCAGATGATGAGGATAAATCTCCTCCTCGCACTAGACAAGGACTTAGGAAAAGACAAAAATCTGCTACTCCTTCGAAAAAGGGAAAGGGAGCAAGTCCCTCCAAAACTGCTTCTCCTACTGATAAAGCGTCCTCTGAAGATTCCCCTTTGAAAACAACTAGCAACATACTTGTTGTCGAAAGTCACAATTCAAGTCCAGATAATATCCAAACCAAGGTCTTTCAGGTTTTTTCGCATATTAACTTGTGACTTTATCTAAATAATGGGATTAACTTTTTTACCTTGTTATTGCAGGATGATGCTGGCACTGCTACTTCAGGTTTCAAAGATCCTGGTCTTACCATTGATGTTCCCAAACTCTATGGTAATAATAATCTTTAGCTTCGTTGACAAACTTGTTACAGGTTTATTCTTATGACTAACTCTGCTTTATCTGACACAGATACTTCTCGAGACAAAGCTCCTGCTCTTTCACCCGTGGTCGAAGATGCTCAGCCCATCAACACTATGCTGCCCGATGAACCCGTTGAAGAAAGTCATTCTACTGATGAGTCTCCAGCTACTCATCAAGACAAAAGTTTGGAAGGCGAAGATCACGCCCTCTCAGGTAGTGACAATGTGAATCTGCATCCTCATCATAGTGACGACACTGTGTCTGAATCAGATGCTATGGAGGAAACTTCCAAACTAGAAAAGCAAAACTTTCAAGAAGCTTCGACTCTTGACACAAAAGCTGATCCTGGGACCACTTCAATGCCTGCCCCTACGCCTTCGGAGCTAGAACAATTAAAGCATGCTGATCCTCTTAGTTTCTTGAAGATTATCATGAATGTGGATACTTCTTCGTCTCCAAGTCCTGACGCTATTCCAGTTGCGACTGTGGGGTCTGGCAACCAAGAAGACACTTCTAGCCTGCTTCGACAAATCAAAGAGCGGTTCTTCGATGTCAATCTTGTGGATCTCCTCATTCGGGATCCTCTTAAGAGTCATGGTTTAAATCAACTTTTGAAAAAAGTAGATTTACTTCAAGTCTCCACAACAGTCTCAGACGTACTTGTTCTGTTAGGCTCTCTGGTTGAGCAACTTCAAGCTGATATCCTTCGAAAACGAAGTATCGAAAGAGAGTTATCTGAAGCAATGGCCTCCCGTGATTCTTCATGGAATTCTGCAGTAGATGCAACCCAACGAGGCGAGGTCCTCAAACTTAAGCAATCAGAAGACCAGAAGGCCTTTGATGATCATGCAAAAAATATCAAGATCTGGAAACAAGAGATAAAGGCACTTGAGGAGAAAATCAAGGAAGCTGAACGCAGCCAGGCAACCATCCAACAATCCAACCAAAAGGAGTTGGTCGAAATAGTACAATCAGGGATCACACATTTCGAGGCTGCTCAAAAATTGATTCCTGAGATCGAAAGGTTGAAAAAACAACGATCGGTGATTGAACTCCGCATGACTTCTTGGGAGTCACAATATTCAAAGATCAAGAATAACCTCCCTGAGGGTTTCAACTAGCTGCTTCGAACCTTATTATCTGTTGCGTTCTTATTTATAATCGAAACCTCATATATTTTGTAAAAGCACTTATTTATATGCTTAACTTCTCCCTTCGTTTAAATATAATATTTATCAGCACTATTTCTTAGCAAATCTTTTCAATCTCTTGTCAAAATATATTTTCAGATCCTCCACAGTACTCTTCATTAATGCAACATGTAAACTCCGAATACTCTTCGCGACCTCTTAGCCTTTGGACTTGACGTTTCTACTTCTTTAGCCCTAATCATGACTAAACAATAACGTTACTTTTTCAAAACGTCATTTCAAGACGTGCGTGAATCAGTTTCATGATTGCTGTTCAACTTCCAAGGGCGGGAAACGGCGGATGTAATAACTCCTCTCTTTGGAAAAACCAACTGCAGTCTAATCAATTATTAAGAAACTAAACCAACCTTTAGTATTCCCTTTCTATATAAAGGTCCAATATCACCCTTATTTTCTTCATTCACTCATTCTCTTCTTTCCTAAACTCAGAAAAGAGAAACCATTTTTCTTCCTTCAAAACCTTCTTCTCTTTTTTCATAATGGCCGAAATCCTCTCTTTCAATGAAATCAAAACCCTTATCCGGAGCGAGTTCAGACTTTCTGAGGATGAACTCCTTCGCCACTTTGTCACTCTTGAAACTTTGTTTGTCAATCAGGAGTTGGACTTCTACTTTGAGGAAGTCTTGGAAGGTGCTGTTTATCCAAACATGTTGGCTGAGTTTTGGATGAATGCTACTGTACGCATAGATCCTGAAGGTAGAACCACCATAGATTCTGAGATTCGGCATGCACGTTTCAGTATTACTCCTGCCACCATTGCTCACTTAATCAGGTGTAGTAACTCTGGGGAACGCTTTGATGACGATGGCTTTAACATGACCACGCATCTCATGCTGAGGTCCGTCATGGACAATGATCCTTTTAGTGCCAGAGTTGTTAGGATCTGGCATCAGATGCTCGTGGGCAACTTCCAGCCTCGGAGGATCAACGAAAACGACATCTTGGTTGAAGATTTGGAGTTCATCTTCTGTGGTCTTCGAGGGAAGAAGATCAACATTCCTTTGATGATATTCAAAGGTCTCGTGAAAGCTGTCTCTATTGGTACTGAACGGCAGAGGAACGTGACTTGCCTCCCATACGGAAGACTTCTTACTTTCATCTTTCAAAGGAAGGGTGTAGTGAGACGCATGCGTGAGGGCGGAGCCATCGACATGTTCGAAGCTGAAGCTTCACCCGTGTTGTCCTTGGAGGGTTTAAACCAAAGGATTAACTAACAACTTCCCTTTTTCCTTTATCTTAGGGTTTTTATGCTTTCTTTTTTTTTTTTTGTTGTACTCTCAGATCCTGTTTGGATCTTTTGTAATGCATGCAAACCCAAGTTATGAATGACAAATATTTTGAAATTTCTTTAGACTTTTCCTTTTTAAGTCTGTTATTCTGCATGTAAAGCCATTTTGATCAATATGGCTCATGTGTTTTGACACATGACTAACCATTTTGGCTTTTCGTGACACCTCAAGTGTCTACGTTTTTGCAATCTTAACTTCGAACATGCTTGGCTTATATTTCTTCAAATACTTCCCATTTACTCTTAAGATCCTACGATCTTCTGCTAATTCTTCGATTTCATAAGCATTGTTCGAAAATGTTTTTAAGATTCGAAAAGGTCCTTCCCAATGTGGGGACCATTTACCAAGCGCCTGATTTTTTCGGTCTATAGGTAAAATAACTTTCCAGACTAAATCATTATTAACAAAAGTTTTACCTTTCACCTTTTTATTGTATGCTCTGGATACCCTTTCTTTCTGTCTTTTAATCATTTCCAATGCTCGAAGCCTGTCTTCGTCTAGATCTACCAACTCATTCATCATTAACTCCCAGTAAACGTTGGGAGAAATGTCTGCTTGTCTTTGTATTCTTACTGACTGCAAACATATTTCGATTGGTAGTACCGCATCATGTCCAAACGTCAACTGGAAAGGAGTTGTATTTGTAGCTTCTTTTGGAGATGTTCGACAAGCCCAAAGTGCTTGATCCAAAGTCTTATGCCAATTCTTGGGTTTCTTCCCCACATGCTTCTTAATAAGACCAATTATAATTTTATTTGCTGCTTCGACTTGTCCATTTGCTTGAGCATAATAAGGTGTGGATGTTAGCAACTTGAATCCTATTTCCTTGGCAAAGTCCTGCATTTTTCGTCCAGTGAAGACTGATCCCTGATCAGTTGTTATGCTTTCTGGGATTCCGAACCTATATATAATATATTTTTGAATAAACTCAATCACCGCTTCTTGGTCCACATTTGCCAATGGTATTGCTTCGACCCATTTTGTGAAATAGTCTATTCCTACCAAAATGTACCTTTGACCTCTGGATGATTTGGGGTGAATTTCTCCAATTAAATCTAAAGCCCATCCTCTGAAAGGCCAAGGTTTCACTATTGTACTGAGTTCATTTGCTGGAGCATGTTGTATACCTGCGTGTTCTTGGCATTCTTGGCACCCCTTGGCAAATTCTATGCAATCTTTCAACATTGAAGGCCAATACATCCCATAACGAAACAAAAGCCATTTCATCTTATGTCCTGCTTGATGTGCACCACATGCCCCACTGTGTACGTTTGATAGAGCCAAGTATGCTTCTGCTTCACCCAAGCATTTCAGCAATACCCCTTCAGGAGTTTTCTTGAACAATTCATTCCCCATTAGAAAATATGACAAGGCTCTATACTTGATTTTTCTATCTGTCTCCGTCGAAGGATTCTTCAAATAGTTGATTATTGGGCTCCTCCAATCCGTGTCTGCCAAAGAGTCAATATTTAGGACTTCGAACTCTTCTTTGTTGGCATAACCCAATTGTGAATTTTCTAGATCGCTCGGAGAAAGTTTAGTAGACATTGCTCTTCCTCTTACTTCGATCAATTCTTCCAATTTTTCTTTCGATACTTTGTATCCTGAAGCCAACTGTGCCAAGTCGTTCGCTTCTTGGTTATTCACCCTTGATACGTGTTTCAATTCTACATATTCGAATTTCTTGAGTAGCCTATTTGCAATGACAAAGTACATGATTAGATTCTCTTTGATGCACTTGTATTCTTTTGTTAATTGTTTGATGACCAATTCGGAGTCTCCTTTAATTTCGACTCTGGTTGCCCCCAGTTCTAACAAAGCCTCAAGTCCGGCGATTAACGCTTCGTACTCAGCTTCATTGTTAGAGCATAATGGTCCTTCGAGTTTGTACTTGAGCTTTGTTGGAATTCCATCAGGAGAAATTATCAACACTCCAACTCCAGAACCTTCTCTATGTGTCGACCCATCGAAGTACAACTTCCAAGGTTTTAGGTCCACGTAATGCTGATGATTCTCAACCACTGCGTGATCGACAATGAAGTCTGACACAATTTGGCCTTTCATTGCCTTGAGAGGTTGGAATATTAGCGAATATTCCGTTAGGGCTAAAGCCCACTTGCCAATTCGACTATGTAATATTGGCTTGGATAACATATGCTTAATAACATCACAATGAGACGAAACGTAAACATCAACTGGCTTTATATAATACTTAAGTTTAATACAAGAGAAATACAAACAAAGGCAGAGTTTTTCTATAGCAGTATATCTAGTCTCTGCATCATTGAGTACTCTACTTAAGTAGTAAATGGCTCTATCGATGCCATTTTCATCTTCTTGTGCCAGCATGCTGCCTATTGTTTTGTCTGATGCTGAAATGTACAGGCGCATGTGTTTCTTCCCGTTTGGGGGAGATAAGATTGGTGGACAAGTCAAGTATTGCTTTATCTGATCGAAAGCTTCTTGATGTTCAGCACGCCATTCGAACTTTCCTTGCTTAAGCCGTAGTAAAGGCGAGAAGGCTTGCGTGCGTCCACTCAAGTTAGAGATAAATCTTCTTAAAAAATTTATCTTTCCCAACAGTGATTGTAACTCTTTCTTCGTGGATGGAGATTTGGTTTCCATGATGGCTTTTGTCTTGTTCTGGTTGATTTCTATTCCCTTTTTATGGACTACGAAACCCAAGAAATCTCCTGCTTGTACAAAGAAAGCACATTTAAGGGGGTTCATCTTCAACCCATGTTTCCTCATTCTTTCGAATGATTGGCTTAAATGATCGAGATGACTCATTCCCGAAGTAGATTTTACCACAATGTCGTCTATATATACTTGCATGAATGTTTCTATAAAGTCATGGAATATAGAGTTCATTGCTCTTTGGTAAGTTGCCCCAGCATTTTTTAAACCAAAAGGCATTACAACCCATTCGTAAGTGCCTATTGCCCCTGGGCAACGAAACGCTGTCTTGGATACATCATCTTCTGCAATAAAGATCTGATTATATCCTGAGTATCCATCCAACATACTTAGATACTCAAAACCTGCGGCTGAGTCTACCAGCATTTCTGCTACAGGCATGGGATATTCGTCTTTAGGAGTGGCTGCATTAAGATCACGAAAGTCTATGCATACTCGTAAAGAGCCATTCTTTTTAATTACAGGTACTATATTGGCAATCCATTCGACATACCTTGTAGTTTGGATAAACTTGCAACGTAAAAGCCTTTCGACCTCTGCTTTAATCTTCGAATGGATCTCTGGCGCGAATCTTCTAGGAGTTTGCTTCACAGGTTTCTTCCCTTCTTTTATTGGAAGCTTCAATTCGACTAGATCCCTTCCTAGACCAGGCATCTCATCATAATCCCAAGCAAAGCAATCTCTATTTTCTTTCAGCATTTTGATGACCGTTGCTTTTAGTTCTGGCTCTAATTTCGCGCTGATATATGTTATCCTTTTTTGATCCCTGTCTCCGAGGTTTACTTCTTCGAGTGGATCTTGGGCTAACATCTTTATATTAGAAGCCATTGGGTCTTTTTCGAACCCTAAAGGTTCTTCGTCGTATATTGCATCTAATCTTTGGTTTGATCCTTCGTCCATAATCTCTTCGTCTAGGATCGTATCTTTGGAGCGTTCGAAATCTGTATGCACCTCCAATTCTGCTATCTCTTCTTTGATTTGGATGGTATCTACCTTTACATCTGCTAATTCGGCCTCGAGAGCCGCCTTCTGTTTGTTCTCGGCCACGTAGGCCGAAATCTTTTCGAAGAATGAAGACTCAGACATGATTAATGTCATCGTCCCAGCCTGTTGGCCGTATTGCTGCATGATCTTCTAAAGGTGCTGTATCCGTTGGACCATCCATGATCTCTCTATCCCATTGGAATCCGTTTGGGTGCAAAGTAAGATAATACAATGCATTCTTATTTGGGGTGTACATCTCTTCTGCAGTATGACAAGGTCCTATATTTGCCAGATTCCTATCGAAGTTGGATTTACTTACCTGGTTAACTTCAGCCATATAGTAACTCTGATCACCTTCGATGTTTTCTACTATGCCATCTTCTCTCCAGATTGTCACCCTTTGATGCATTGTTGAGGGTACAGCTGCTACCCCGTGAATCCATTCCCTTCCGAGCAACAGGTTATAGTTTGCTTTTGCTGGTATAACCATGAACATAGTGGGTCTGGTAACTGAGCCTACTGTCAAATTGACTTGAACAACTCCCAGTGTTTGTCCTATCTTACCCTCATAGTTAGACAGGACCATGTTATGTGGTCTTATGTCCGTATCGAACATGCCAATTCTCTTTATCATATACTGGGGCATCAAATTTACTGCTGCTCCCCCATCAACTAGGACTTTATTGATGCCAACATTCTCAATCTTAGCCCTAATATAGAGTGGTTTCAAATGATTTCTCATACCCTCGTCAGGCCTCTCGAAGAAAGCATTCTGCTCTTCGACTGCACCATTATTTAGCACATAGTAACACACAGGTCTGTGTTTTGCCATTTCTTCGATATCAGCCTCCTCACAGTCTTCTACCTCAGTTTCCTGGTTAAACTCGTGAGGGAGTACGGACACAACATTGCAATTTAAATTTATAGACGAGACTCCATCAGAATCAAAATCATTTGTCATTCTGTCCTCTTCGTTCCAGGAATTTGACCGCATCTTATCTTCTTCATCCAAGAGCTTTTCAGCTTCGAACAATGCACGTTCCACCGGAGGTTTGTTTGACTTTGCTCCCTGGTATGGGACTTGGTTGCTGCTAGTTTCTCCAGTTTCTCTTGGTCTATATTCCTTCTGGGCCTTTTTCATCCTCTGGTGCCTCCTCCATTGGGACCGAGACATAGGGTTTTTTCCCTTATAGTTCTCCAATCGATATGTCTCTCGATTTGGCCTTTGAAATTGTCTCCTATATGCCATTGCGGTTCTTCCTCCTTGGTCCCAACTACGCCGTTTGTTGGTTCTTGCATCGGCTTGTACCCATCTATCCCTAGGTGGATCTGCAGGGATTTTGAACGTTACCCTTCGAACTCTAGGGTGTGGACTATCTGGTCTCTTCGTTGGGGTCCATACATCGAAACCATACAAGTCAGGACGTAGCCCCTGAGTTTCTTGATTCATGGAGCAGTGCACACGTTCAAATGATCGTGCTAGCATCTCATCATAGGCTGCCCCACATCTGGGGCAGAGTGCAACTTCAGAGTTCCCTTTGTGGCATCTGATCAAAAATCCTAATAAGCTTTCATCCATCCTTGGGTACACTTGTAGTAAAGGATTTGGTTCTCTCCCTGGGTGTTCCCATCTTTCACGTCGAGCCCTTTCGAAATTGGCTTCGACTCTTCGATTCAGCATGATCGAACACCTTGGGCACATCCATTGTTTTCCACCATTTCTCTCATGGCAATTCCATAGGTAGTCTTTGAGGCTTTCAGCTCTTAGAGGAACTTTAATACCCCCATTCTGCCTTGTCAGCCGTGTCTCTAGTTCGCCAAACTCAGATGTTGGGTGTCTGGCGCTAACCATGTTGACCACCGCTGGAGCAACTTCAGAGATTTGGATTTTCTGGAGTTTTATCCTGAGGTCTTCAGTGGCCTCATTGCTCTCTTCTTTTGGTGCTTCAGTCATCTCTGTTTGGGAAGCTTCTTCAATCTCAGTATTGAAGATTATTTCATCATTTAGGCTTTCAGTAGCCTGCTTTCCGTTGAGCATTGCCTTAGTTTCCGCCACTTCGATCTCCGATACTTCCACCATGTTGATATCTTCTACCTCACAGAGGCTAGCATCAGCAATGTTTAGGGGATTGGTATCGACCCTCATGTGACTCTTGGTCTTGTCAGCAAATTTCAACCTTCCATCATTGATAGCATTTTGAATTAGATCCCTGAAAAGAAAACATTGTGAAGTTTTATGGCCTAAAAACCCATGATATTTACAGAAACCTCTTTTCTTCCGTTGTTCCAACGGAGGAGTTTTGGAATTAGGAGGTAGTATCATTTGGCCATCTTTTACTAATAGATCAAATATTTCATCACACTTAGTAATATCAAATGTATAAGTTTTCTTAGGAAACCTATCATTCTTATCACTTTCTACAGGGTTCTTTTCATTTGCAGGATTTAACAATTTGCAGGCATAAGGTGTGCCTCTTTTAATTCTGCTAAGTCTATTTCGACTTCCTCCAGGCTATATGAGTCATTGAAAGACTCATCATCAGCGTCTTCGGCTTCGACGTACGCTATCCTTTCCTTCTTATGACTTTTGTTAGCCCTAGCCTTTTCTGCTTTCAAGCGTTCGACCTGTCGAACTCTATCTGCCAACTGGGCCATGTCCCTAAGGTATTGGGTATCTAATTTCTTTCTTATTGAGTAATCTAGACCACCTGCAGCCATTTCGACAAGTTCGTGCTCAGGAACTGTCGTAAAGCACCTAGATTTCAACAGACGGAACCTATTCAAATAATCATCAATCGTCTCCGTGAATTTCCTCTTAATACTGGCCAATTCCTTCAAACTTATCTTAGTTTGACCCATGTAAAATTGCTCATGGAACAATCTTTCTAGGTATGCCCACGCATCTATCGAATTGGGTGGCAAAGTAGTAAACCAGATAAAGGCATTCTTTGTCAGCGAACTAGGGAAATACTTGATCCTCAAGTCCTCGTTTCCTGCCAAGTCCCCTGCTTCTGTTAGATACCTAGCAATGTGTTCCACTGTCGATTCGTTAGTTTCGCCTGAAAATTTTGTAAATTTGGGTACCTTAGTGCCCCTAGGTAATTCTGTCTGCATAATATAGTCTGATATAGGGGATGTATAATTTGGACGTCTGAGTCCAGTACTTAGGCCATTATTGGCCATCACCCTTTCTATCATAGCAGTCAAGTTATTCTCTGTGGCCAGATTTTCCCTTCTGACTCTTTGAACAACCCCATCTGGATGTTCATTTCTACCTACAACTCTTACTCTGGGTTGTTCTTCCTCCGTTTCTTGTCGAACGGGGACGGTTCTTTGACTTGAAGTCTCTAAATTAATTACTGGAATTTCTTCCGTCCAATTCGTCCTCCGCAAGGAGTTTATATCTCGGATGGTTGGTCTCGATGATGGGCCCTCATCTTGTATACGTTCTAAAATGGGCATTCCCTCTTGGTATGCGGGCTGTTTATCTTTCCTTTTTGGTTGTGTTACACCCATGAACTCCGCCATCCGATTCATTTGAGATGACATCTTTTGGAAAGTTTCTACATTTTCCCTATTTGTGCAAGTAATGTTTGTCAACAATGGGGTAAAGATTGAAGTCAATTCTTTGGCTAAAGCCCCTAGCATATCATGGTTGCTTGCATCCATTTCTTGTCGAAATGCTGCTTGGCTGTTTGTGGTATAATGAGGCACCTGGGTAGAAAAACCAACGTTGTGTGTACTTCGACTTGCAGATCCCACATTTGGTGAAAATGTCGCATTATTAGTTGGGACATAAGTAGGTCCGGCCCCTCGTACGCCTGATCCAAAAGGAAATGGCATCCCGTATGGAGGATTTGGCCTCCATTCGAAAGTTGAATTCGTGCCTTGACTAGACAAGTTATTCGCAGCATTTGTTGAGGGAAACGGTAATACTTCCTCTGCACTCGTGGTCGAAGGTGCAGTTGTTGACACTGAAACTGGCAAAGTCCCTGAAAGTCCTGTATTATTTTCAGGCACCGACTGGGAATTATCTGCAGGTCTCGATCCATTTGGACCCGTTGCATCCCTTGTTCCTTGAGTGGAATTCGAATTTGCCGCTCCTGATCCTGTACCTTGTGAGGGATCTTGATCACCCCCTGTACTGGCTGTAACAGCCATTTTCTTGTTGTACCTTCGTTTGGGAACCGGTTGTGCACTGTTTGTTAATTTACCGTTCCTAAGGTTCATACAAGGTCTTGATATTGTCTAGACAAAACAAAGCAATTGATTAAAACAATCCGTTCGACACTGTCCCACTGGGCGTGCCAATTTGTTTACGGTGATTTCCGGTAAACAACCGCTAGTCCTCCAAACTATAATAAATATGATTTGGTTACTCGCAGGATCGACTAGATTGATCCTAGGACACATAGTCAATTAGATTGTTATCAATATTCTTTAGAACCATGTTCATGATTCGTTGTCTTCGACAAATGTTATTCGATTGAAAACATACACTTTTAGTGATGACTTGATTATATGTGATTATGACTTTAAAATGTAAACAACGCAGATAACGTAACATGCAATTCTGTTTAAATGTAAAGAATCTTAAAACATAAAACTGTTAAAGATCTTGAAAGTAAATAACATGAAAGTAAATAACATGAAAGTAAATAACATGAAAGTAAATAACATGAAAGTAAATAACATGAAAGTAAATAACATGAAAGTAAATAACATGAAAGTAAATAACATGAAAGTAAATAACATGAAAGTAAATAACATGAAAGTAAAGATACAGTAATGTAAATGACAAGAAGTAAATAGAATGCAAGAATTTAAAGATATTCGAAAACGAAAAGCAATAAAAGATAATACTCATGTATTAAGATGGTGGTGTCATACGTACATTTTCTCAGCGAACTCGTTCTCGTTAACGCTTGATACTTGAGTAAATATGTGAGTGATTTGTACAAAATGAACACACGGAATTCTATCATAAAAACTCCTATTTATACTAGTTTCGACCATAACGGCCCTACGCTAATCCGCTGCCACGTTTCTCATAAGAACTTCCAGCGATGACATCTGTGAATAAGCAGTTACGCAACTATCTTCGAATTTCAAATCTTCCCGCCTGAGTCCATCTTCGACGCGTGGCAGTATGTTAATAAACACTTACTAACAAACACGCTAAATAATAATACTTAAGCAATTTATAAATTTTGTCTAAGTCTTCGAGGATATGTCCTTCCAATAGCTTTCAGTAGCCATCACCTTCATAAAAAACTTAGACGTTTCTTGCTATCGAAACATGGCCATCAGTAGCCATTTTATATTTCTCAGAGATGGTCATCAGTAACCACCTTGCCTTCGATCATACACTCCTTCGAAGCACATATATTTGTTCAACGAAATCTTCAGCTAACAGAAGGATTTGTGTCTTCCGGTGGAGAAGGGAGGTCTCGGGTTTAGAAACTTAGAAGAATTCAACAAGGCCCTTCTTTTGAAGTGGAATTGGAGAATTTTTGGGGAGTCTAGTTCTATTTGGTACCATATTTTGAAGGCAAGATATGTGGATGCGAAGTTAGGAGCCACTTTTTGTTCCGCGATTAATTACTCGGAGCGGTCTTCTTCGGTGTGGTGGAGGGATATTACATCCTTGGAGGACAAAACATCATCGGAGATTTTTACTAACAATTGTTTTTTTCATGTAGGTAATGGTAGTTCTATTTCTTTTTGGAATGCTCAATGGTTGAAAGAAGGTATTCTAAAAGATCTTTATCCGGAGTTGTTTAACATTTCTCTCTTGAAAGAGGTCTCTATTGGTGCTATGGGGGGATGGAAGGATGGGTGTTGGAATTGGAGTGACATTGGTATTCTGCTTTTCGTGCAGCTAGGAAGGGATCATGCTGCGGCCAACAGAGGCTCTTTTACTGCTCCTTCCTTGTTGTTTAATAATGCAGGCGTGGCTGCTTCCTCAAACAGTATTGTGATGGAGCCCTCTCTTTTGTTTTTGAATGGTGCAGACGTTACTGCTACTGTTTCTAGCTTAGCGGTGGATTTGGTTGGAGCTGGCAGCACTGATATGCCTTCGGTTACTCTTCTAGTAACGCAGGCTGCTAGTTTGAAAAGGTTGCTTTCAACAGCAAAGCTTGTTGCGGACCGGCAGGACTCGGCTAAATGGTTTCATGAGAAAAATGGTATTTTTTCGGTATCCTCCTGCTGCAAAGTGCTAAACAGAAGGCACTATCCATTAGGGCCGGCAAATCGTTTTGATTCTGTTTTTAAAGAGGTGTGGAAGGCGGAGGTTCCGCTTAAAGTTAAAGCGTTCGGATGGCGTTGCTTTCTAAACAAGATTCCAACCAAAGATTTACTTGTGAAAAGAGGTATTATTTTAGCTCCGGATGTTAGGTGTGTTTTTTTGTGAGGAAATAAATGAAACTTTGATCCATTCTTTTTCGAAATGCCGTTATGTCGAAATTGTTTGGAAGGAAATGTCCGATTGGATAGGAATGTCTTACAATTGTTTTGAAGATCTGAAGGAAGGCTTTTGGAGATGGAGCAATTATTGTAGATCGAAGAAGGTTAAAAAAGGGAAGGAGGGAATCATTTGGCCCGCTATTATTTGGAGCATTTGGTTACGGAGGAATGATATTGTTTTCAACAATTCCTCTTGGAACTCAAGAGATGTCGTTTGGAGTTGTAAAGCCCTTTTGTGGAGGTGGTCGTATATTGGGAAAATTACGCGTGCCAATTGTAATTTCTTCGAGTTTAGCAATAACCCGTTGTTATACTTTAGTTAGATTGCAATAGGAGTGTAATTTTCTTTGGGTGGTGTTTCCTTGTACTTGTTGGTCCTTTAGCCTATATTAATATATCTTGCTTTCAAAAAAAAAAAAATGGGATAAGAACACGTACAACTCAAGGATTTGGGTCTTGAATAGTACATTTAGGCGTGTATATATTGTTTGCAAACTTTGATTGAGGTGAGAAACTATAAACAAACATTTTGATGACTACAAGTAATTTGGTAAGTGGTGGTGGTTTTTGTTAGAGTAAGTTGCAGACCCGGCGCTGCACAAGTGCATGCTGCATGTGCTAAGTCTCAAATTTTAGAAAGTAAGAGAGAGAAGCTGTGCTAGGGTTTGAGTTTTTTTGGTCGTTTGCTTTCTTCTGAGTTCTCTATGGAGTCTGTTGCTGAAGGTGAATGGAAAACAGTGGGTAATAGGGGTGGCAAGAATGCCAAGGTATTTCCAAAGGAGCGTTGGGATATCTGGAGGAACAAAGACGGTGTAGGTGCGGGTGTTAGGACTACGTTCTTTGTGGCTGACTTTGGAGGAAGGTGGACAGCCAAGGATCTGTTCTTTGAATTCAAAGATTTAGGTTTGGTGGAGGAAGTCGTTATTCCGCCAAGGAGAGACTGGAGGGGTCATAAATATGCTTTTGTGAGGTTTATAGATGTGGTTGATTCGAGGGGGTTGGAGGTCAAGCTGGATAACATATGGTTAGAAGGGAGGAAGCTGAAGGTTAATATTTCCAAGTTTAAGAGGAAGCCTGGGGTTGGTCTCGATTCTTCTGTACGTGGAGGTGGGAAGATGGAGGAAGGTAAGTTGTTAGGTTCAGAGGTTGGTATCAAGGGTGCATCTAAAGCAGCTAAGAGCTTCGCGGAAGCTGTTAGAGGGGTTTCTTCGAATGCTCATGTCGGAGAGAATGAGGCATGTAAAGCATTCTTTTTTAAGTCGGAAGCAGGTGATAGTAGGAGGTTTGAGAAAGCTATGGTAGGTATTGCAAAAGCACCTGGGCTTGCTTTTGGTGTCGGTCAGAGTCTTATGGAAGAAGGCATTCTGTCGGTGCGCGCTACTCCGCTTGGCCCGAACCTTTGTCTCTTGGAGGAGCTGAAAGGAGGGCATATGGATTTGTTGTTGAGCGAGGGTACCGAATGGAAAGAGAAGTGGTTCAAAGAAATTAGGGCATGGAAGTCATCAGATGTTGAATGCTTTAGAGCAGCTAGGATTTCTGTATATGGTATTCCTTGCCATGTCAGAAATGCAAAGTTCATTGAGGCCCTCTTATCAGATATACGGACGGTGGCTAATTTGGACTGCTTGGAGGTTAATCCGGTCAGGTTAGATGTCCTCTCTCTAATGGTGTTCTCTAGTTCGGTGGAGACTATCAGAAGCAAGGTAGACGTTTGTCTGGATGGGGTTTGGCATAAGTTGATGATTATTGAGGAAGCTTCGGTTTCTCTGGAGAATGATGATATAGAAGTTGGTTCTTTTGGCTTTGGTCGCGAGTTGGAATCTCTTTCGGTGTCGTCGGAGAAAAGCCACAGGCCGGAGGAATTTGAGAAGTCGAAGGATCCCATCGTGGGCACGAATTCCAAAGAGTCGGCGGAGGGGGAAGAGGTTCAGGCGGAAAAGGGGGATGTTGGTGGTAAAGGTACTCTTGGTATTAAATGCACTTGCATAGGAGAAGATATTTCTGCTCTGAAAAGCTTTTGCTCAGACAGTATCTCCTCAAATTCTTATTGTAAAGAGGTAAGGTCAACTGTACCCATCCTCAGACCTAAAGAAGTAGCTGACGTGGTGAAAAGGAAGGGTCCAGGTGGTATTTTTATTAATTCTTGCCCAAGTAATGAAAACATTGAAAAATCTTTTTTGCCCAATTTTGTTGGGCCCACATCTGTAAGTGGGCCGGAGGAAGAAGAAAATTTCACTCCAAGACACGCGGCCCAACAGGAGTTTGTTTCAGATTTCATTGAAGCAAAGGATAGTGTTTTCCCCTTCAAAGAGGAGTCCTTTGATGAACACTGTAGCAGGATAAAAAATTCGAAGACGGTGAGGAAAAAAATGAGGGAGGTGATGCAGCTCGGTGAGAAGGTGGAGACATTCGTTGTTCCGGTGGGGGACAGATCGTGTCTTTACCATGAACCACCGCCGACAGAACCAGGTGCGATTAATCCTTTCCCTAAGAGTAATTTTTTGTCTGCTGGGGTTCAATTGACATGTGATTCCATCGATTCTGCGGACATAAGAAATTGTAATGCTAGAACTTTAAAAGGGGGCCTGGGTGTTTCTGCAGAAGGTTTATGGAGGTCTGCTAATAAATTAGGAATCTCGGTGGTGGGGAGGGAGTGCGACCCAGTGGCTAGGTTGGAGGTGCTAGAACAAAAAAAAGTCAAAGGGAGAATGGTGATGAAGGAGGCAGGAAACAGGTTGCTATGATCATTGTTTCGTATAATATAAGAGGAGGCGGGAGTAGGTTGAAGAGGAAGCGTATCGGTTATATGATACAGAAAGAAGGGGTAGACGTTTGTTTTATTCAGGAGTCTAAGCTTAGGATGGTGGAGGTTGGAGTGGTGAAGGAATTTTGGGGGAATGATTTTGTGGAGTGGTCTTCGATGGATGTTGTAGGTGCATCGGGGGGTATGTTGATTTTATGGAGGAAGGATTTGTTCACCCCTGTTTTCAGCTTCAGGGGCCTCGGTTTTATTGGATTGTGCGTTTCTATGAATGGAAGCAAAATTTTTTTCGTCAATGTTTATGCTCCGTGTGATCTAGCTGCAAGGAGAAGGTCTTGGGATCAGCTGTTAGATTTTAAAAAGGCGCATCCTGGAGGTAATTGGTGCGTGGGTGGAGATTTCAACTCCATAGCTCACGAGGAAGAAAGAAGAGGTGTCTCTAACAGGTCCTTTGTTAACGAAGTGAATTATTTCAAGTGTTTCATCGAGGAGTTGGATCTGGTGGATCCACCGGTTGTGGGGGGAAAGTTCACTTGGCAAAACAGTAGCGGGAAGGCAATGAGCAGAATAGATAGGTTTTTGATTTCCGAGAGCTTGTTGGTCGAGTGGAATGTGGGAGCCCAAGAGATAGGAGGTCGTGATTTGTCGGATCACGCTCCTATTTGGATCAAAGATAACAAAAAAAACTGAGGACCAAAACCGTTCAAATTCAACAATAATTGGTTGAAGCATAAAGAGTTTATCCCGTTTGTAGAGAAGGAGTGGCAGTTGATCAATGTTAGAGGAAGAGGAGACTTTTGTTTGGCGGAGAAATTGAAAGTGCTTAAAGAAAGGCTCATTTGGTGGAATAAAGTGGTGTATGGTTGGATAGACCTTAAAATAGACGCGGCTTGCAAGGAGATTCATTTTATTGATAACGAGTTTGTTAATTGTGCAGGTAAAGCAACAGATGAAATAGTTAAAAACCGAGCTAAAGAGGTGGAGATCTTTTGGGATAGTCTTGCAAAAAAGAAGGTTTGCTTAGATTAAAATCTAGACAAACTTGGTTGAAGGAGGGAGATAGCAACTCACGTTTCTTTCATGATTCCTTGCGGAATAGAAAGGATAGAAGTGCTTTATGTTCCCTCACTTCTTGTAGGGGTGTAATTGAAGAGGTGGGAGAGGTCAAAACGTTTGTGCATGACTTTTTCAAAGGTTATTTTAAAGAGGAGGAGGGGGTTAGGCCGATACCAACGGAGTTGGGTTTTGCTAGGCTACCTTGGTCGGATAGGGAGGCTTTGGAGGTTCCTTTTGAAGAGAAGGAAGTGAGGGAGGCTTTATGGTCGTGTGAGGGGAGTAAAAGTCCGGGTCCGGATGGGTACACGATGGAGTTTTTTAAAAGCTTTTGGAGTTTGGTAAAAGTTGATGTCATGAAGTTCTTCGGGGACTTTCATTCGAAAGGAAAACTAGTAAAGTCGATCAAGTCCTCTTTTTTAGCTCTTATTCCTAAGAATAAAAATCCTCAAGAGCTAAGCGAGTATCGTCCCATTTGCTTGGTGGGGTGTATTTACAAGTTGCTTTCAAAGGTGTTGGCCGCTAGATTAAAGAAGGTGCTTGGGAAGTTGGTCTCTCCTAATCAAACCGTGTTTGTTCCGGGAAGGAATATGATGGACGGAGTGGTGTTGGTGAATGAAATCTTGGATTGGTCTAAGAGATCTAAGAAAAGTTGTTTTCTTCTCAAGGTTGATTTCGAAAAGGCGTATGACTCGGTGTCTTGGGATTACTTGAGATTTGTTCTCAAGGAAATGGGATTTGGGGACATATGGATGAAGTGGGTGGAAGAAAGTGTTCTTAAGAGCTACATGTCCATTCTTGTAAACGGTAGCCCGACTAAAGACTTTGAAGTTTACAAGGGCTTAAGGCAAGGAGACCCGTTATCTCCCTTCCTTTTTGTTCTTGCTATGGAAGGCCTTACCGCGTTAGTGAGGAAATCTGTGGAGTTAGGGGAGTTTAAACTGTTCAAGTTTGGAGAAGGTGAGGTTGTGGACATTTTACAATTTGCGGACGACACAATTATGCTCGGGGAGCCGACTACCGATAACCTTTGGTGTTTGAAAGTAGTGTTGAGAGGCTTTGAATTGGTGTCGGGTTTGAGAATAAATTTTGTAAAAAGCAATGTTTATGGTGTTAACGTGGGCGAGTGGTTTTTGAACGCGGCGACTTTTTTCCTTGGGTGCAAAAGAAGCGTGATTCCTTTTATCTTTCTTGGAATCCCGGTTGGGGGGAATCATAGAAGTAGGAAATTGTGGGTGAGAGCTATTCAAAACATTAATAATAGGTTATCGGTGTGGAAAGGCAAATCTATTTCAATCGGAGGTAGAGTCATGCTTATCAATGCGGTTCTTAATGCCATTCCATCGTTCATGTTCTCTTTTTTCAAAGCTCCGTGTTTGGTTATTAAAGAAATTAGAGGATTGATTGCTAACTTTCTTTGGGGAGGGAGTAAGGAAAAGAGATGCATTCATTGGGTCGATTGGAATACGGTGTGCAAAACCAAGGAGAAGGGAGGTCTCGGCATAAGGGATGTGGGTGATATAAACAAGGCTCTACTTCTCAAATGGAAGTGGAGAATTCTCACAGAGGACAAAGCAATTTGGTGGAGGTTTATTAAATATAGATATGTTGAACCAAAGCTTGTTGTGCAAGGGAAAGGCGTGGAAGGGAGGACTTCAAAAGAATCTATGTGGTGGAGGGAAATTATGATGAATGAAGTCAAGACTGAAGATAGTGAGGAAGGTTTTAAGAGCAATATCAAATGTACTTTAAATGATGAAGCTGATATTCTGTTTTGGAAAAGTGTTTGGTGTGGGGATAAATCTCTGTGTATGCTTTTTCCTGGCCTTTATGCAGTGTCTTCTAACAAGGAGTGCTCGGTTTCCTCTGTTCTTGACAGGTCCGGTGGAGGTGTTTGCTGGCAGTATGCGGCATTGATGGGTTCTGCTGAAGCTGTGGAGGCGGTGTTAGGCTGTCAGGTTCTTTCGGTTCAGTGGGCTGGGTGTAAGGCAGTGCTGGATGCGGTTCAGCATGGTGGCAGTGGTGACGACAGATTTGTTTGGAAGCAGAATTCTAATGGCCTTTTCTCGGTAGCCAGCATCTTCTCTTTGAGTGCTCGTGCTAAGAACGGTTCTTGGCAACCGGTTACGCGTAGGATTTTGAACTTTGTTTGGGGATTAGACCTTCCGGCTCGGATAGCTATATTTGCTTGGAGGTTTTTTGTTGTGAGGCTTCCTACCATTGATGCTCTAACTGCTAGAAGCATCCCGAATATCATTAATCTCAACTGTGCTTTTTGTGGGGATAATGCGGAGTCTGCTATGCATTTATTCTTTGACTGCCAGGTAACGCATAAAATTTGGGAGTGGCTGTTTTGTTGGATTGGTGTTAATAGACAGCTTACGCTGGAAGAATTCAAAATATTTATGGTGGTTCAAGATAAGGTGAAGAAAGGCAACGATAGGGAGAAGCTGAATTTCATTTGGATCTCCTTAATTTGGAGCGTTTGGCTCATGCGTAATTCGATATTTTTTGAGCATGTCCAGTTCAACTTTGAGGTGGTGGTTTACAATGTTTTGTACTTTTCTTGGAGTTGGTTAGCTAGATTAAGTGATACTTTTTCATTTTCTAGTTATTATGAGTGGTACAAGTTACCGATGTCTTGTTTCGAGTACTTGTAATTTTGGAGTTTTCTTTGGTGTAAGGGTTGCACCCCTAGTGCGATGTCTTAATATCAATCTCTTGCTTTTAAAAAAAAAAGTCTCAAATTTTAGGGGTTCAATTTTTAATTATTAAAGTTAATTTTGTTTTAAAATTTTTTTTAAGTTCATTTCTTAAATTAAAAGAGGACCCTGAATTGATTGGCCAGCCATGGTAAGTTGTTTCCTATAACAATTGAATCGGTTTCTATCAATTCAATAATATTCTCTAAATAGAATTCTCTCTCTTTTCTTTTTGTAGAATATTCTAGGCAAGAAAATCTTCTCTCCCCCTACAATTTTTAATATGGTATCCATTGAACAAGTGACTATAAATATAAAAGGGAGGGAGTAAATTGTGTTATTTAAAAATTGAGATTATTTGAAAAATTTATATCTTGCAAACGACACATGTTTGCTCAATACAGATAAAAACAATGGAGAATAAAAAAAAGAGATTTTCGTAGAGAAACTTATTGTATTTTGGAATGAAGAGAAACCTCTTTTATATATATAATTTTTTTTGCTCAAACTAGAAAAAGATCTATGGACCTTTTTATTGACTTAATCGATTATCCCTAAGATCTAATTGATTAAGAGTTTCTAAAAGACAGCAACCCTAATTCAAAAAAGGAAAACCACAATGGTTAAATGTTTTCCTATACTTAATTGAATATGCAATGTAAAAACTTTTCCATTTGACAATTATATATTCTTATCAATTCCGTACAAGTCTAGATAGATTTTGAATAAGTTTTTATAAAAGAGGGGGTTTTAAAAGTTTTTCCGCGTGTGTTTGTGATTTCCATAGTATATCAGTACTTACTGAAGGATAGAAAAACACTTAGAAAGGGGGGGATTGAATAAGTGTGACTTTAAATCTTGGACGATAAAAATAAATTGCACAATTATTTTTATCCTGGTTCGCTGTTAACGAAGCTACTCCAGTCCACCCCCGCAGAGATGATTTACCTCAACCTGAGGATTTAATCCACTAATCGCACGGATTACAATGGTTTTCCACTTAGTCCACGACTAAGTCTTCTAGAGTATCCTGATCACAACTTGATCACTCCAGGAACAACTGCTTAGACAACTTCTAAGACTTTTCTAGAGTCTACTGATCAACCTGATCACTCTAGTTACAAACTGCTCAGCCAACTGCTAAGACTTCCTAGAGTATACTGATCACACGATCACTCTAGTTCCTTACAACTTAATGTAATTCTAAGAGTTTACAAATGCTTCTTACAAGCGATAATCACAACTGTGATATTTCTCTTAATCGTTTAAGCTTAATCTCACTAAGATATTACAACAGCAATGTAGTGAGTTGATGAAGATTCTGAGCTTTTGATTGAACAGCGTTTCAGCAAGTTTGATATAAGTTGTTTTGGTGCAGAATCGTTAACCTTGCTTCTCATCAGAACTTCATATTTATAGGCGTTGAGAAGATGACCGTTGAGTGCATTTAATTTTTTGCGTGTTCCGTACAGCATTGCATTTAATGTTATACGCTTTTGTCAACTACCTCGAGCCTTGTTCACGCTGTGTCTACTGACGTTGCCTTTAGTAGCTTTAACGTTCCTTTTGTCAGTCAGCGTAGTCTGCCACCTGTACTTCCTTCTGATCTGATGTTTGTGAATACGACGTTTGAATATCATCAGAGTCAAACAGCTTGGTGCATAGCATCTTCTGATCTTCTGACCTTGAAGTGCTTCTGTTGCGTGATACCATCTTCTGATCTTCAGTGCTTCTGATCTCATGTTCTTCTGATGCTTCCATAGACCCATGTTCTGATTCTGCTTCGACCATCTTCTGATGTCTTGCCAGACCATGTTCTGATGTTGCATGCTGAACCATTTGAGACACAACTTCTGAGCGCTGAATTATGCGTACTCTTTATATATATTTCCTGAAAGGGAAATTGCATTGGATTAGAGTACCATATTATCTTAAGCAAAATTCATATTATTGTTATCATCAAAACTAAGATAATTGATAAGAACAAATCTTGTTCTAACAATCTCCCCCTTTTTGATGATGACAAAAACATATATAAATGATATGAATTTGCGATCAGAAAGAGTAGACGGCAAAAGACAAATTACACAGCTATAGCATAAGCATATGAATATGTCTCCCCCTGAGATTAACAATCTCCCCCTGAGATAAATAATCTTCCCCTGAAATAAATACTCGAAGAACTTTGATAAAAGACTTCCCTGATTATTTCGGTAGAGACGATCATATAAACTTCTGCCTTCAGAGAATTCATAGCTTCTGACTTCTGCTTCCATTGGACAGCTTCAGAACTTGAATTTCTTTAGATCCTTAGAACACTCACAGCTTCTGACTTCTGCTTCCATCGTGGACAGCTTCAGAACTTGAATTTCTTTGATCTTCAGAACATTCACAGCTTCTGACTTCTGCTTCCATTCAGGACAGCTTCAGAACTTGAGTTTTCTGGATCTTTTAGAACATTCACATCTTCTGATTTCTGCTTCCCTCGGATAGCTTCAGAACTTTGAATGTCTACCAATCATCACTTCATGCTAGATTTGTATCAGAACATTGTTGAATGTACCAGAGCATCATCAGAGCATCTCTACATCCTGAAATGTTACAGAACAAAAACTAAACGACAAAAGTCAGCATGAATGAGTTAGAACATAAAAAGTATGTTTGAACACATTATATGTATCAGAGCCATATAGGCTGAAATAATGTATCAGAGCAAATAATGTATCAGAGCCATAACATTATATGTATCAGAGCAAATAGAATTTTGTCAGAACAGGATAGACAATGATATTCAAATTCTATTATCAGTGCTTCTGATCGTGCTTCTGATTCCTGAAGCTTGACAGCACTCAGCTTGCTTCAGTTTCCAAGAGCTTATTCCTTTTACAGAATAACGCTTCTTATGGTTTTGCTTCTAGTGTTTGCTTCTGAAGATTCACTTCACTTCTCTGTACCTGCAAAACACTTAAACCATATAGAACTTGCAGTTCTTGTTAGTGAATGTGTGGGAGCCTCTTTACCCAGCAACTGATAGATTTAATCAAATCATTTATCATTTATCTTCTCCCCCTTTTTGTCATAACATCAAAAAGAATATTTAAAAAGATTCAGATGTATAAAACGACAAAAGAAAACATTTACTGGAATGCAAAACACAAAGAAACTTTTCATTGATAATCAAAAAATATTACAAAAGGTTCCTATGTTTAACAAGATGAGAAACATTCCTAGCAAATACAAAGTAGAATTTCCAAAGAGGAAATGACTACAAAAATTAAAAAATACAACATTCGGTCAAGAAACTCAACATAGAAGTTGAGCATATCTTCCTACAACTCAAGAAAGTCTTCTGTCTTTGGATGAAAGTTGATAACAACATCAAAGAAGGATCTGACTTGAGAGGTATTAGAAGAGCCATCCCGAGATGCACAGAGATCTGTCGCCTTTGAGTCATGGAGCTACAACAGGCTAGGTTTTGAGAGAAGAAATGAAAAACGAGAGAGAGAGAGAGAGAGAGAGAAAAAAAAACTTGAAAACAAAGAGATAGGAAAACAAAAACCATTTTGAAGTGTATTTAAAAGAAAATAAAGTGAAGCAATTTAAGAAAAACATTTAATGTTGCGTGAAAAGAGGAGAGATAATAAAGACAAATGAGGTGACTAGCACAGTTACCTATGGTCGGCGTCCCTTCAACTGCACGCGCGCTTATCTATAAACAGTAACAACAGGTTTACCATCCCGAGATAAAGCGTTACAGCTGTTTTGCTTTAACAGAGGTTCTGAATCAACTTAGACAATGAAACGTTAGTAATAACCGAATCATAATTTCTAAAAGATTTCAATCAGAACTTCTGATTTGAAAATCACATTCATTTCAGAAGATACTCATACATAAGAACTTCTCATCTTCTCATTCTGGGCATAGATCCATACTGATGTTCTTCAGAATGAATTTAAACCTATCTTCAGCCAGGGGTTTTGTAAAGATATCAGCCCATTGATGGTCTGTATCCACAAAGTTTAAAGAAATAACACCCTTCTGAACATAGTCCCTTATGAAATGATGTTTAATCTCAATATGTTTAGCTTTTGAATGAAGGATAGGATTTTTAGATAAACATATAGCAGAAGTATTATCACAGAATATAGGAATGTTACTCTCAAATATCTGATAATCTTCTAACTGACTCTTCATCCAGAGCATCTGTGTACTACAACCAGCAGCAGCGACATATTCTGCTTCTGTTGTTGATAGAGCAATAGTTGCTTGCTTCTTGCTATACCAAGAGATCAAATGACTTCCAAGAAATTGGCAACTTCCTGAAGTACTTTTTCTTTCAATTCTGTCTCCAGCATAATCAGCATCACAGAATCCTACTAAGTTGTATTCTTTAGATTTTCTGTAAACTAAACCAACATTAGTAGTACCTTTCAGATACCTTAGAATTCTCTTAACAGCAGTTAAATGAGATTCTCTAGGATCTGATTGGAATCTAGCACACAAACAAACACTGAACAGAATGTCAGGTCTAGAAGCAGTCAAATATAGAAGAGATCCAATCATACCTCTGTATAACTTCTGATCTACCTTCTTACTTACCTCATCCTTACCTAGGATGCATGTTGGATGCATAGGAGTTTTGGCTTCTTTGCAGTCCAGAAGATTAAACTTCTTCAGAAGTTCCTTTACATACTTGGTTTGGTGAACATACGTTCCTTCTGATGTTTGATTTATTTGTATTCCAAGGAAATACTTGAGTTCTCCCATCATGCTCATTTCAAACTCAGCCTGCATAGACTCAGCAAACTCCTTTCCAAGTGTAGCATTAGATGTTCCAAAAATAATATCATCTACATATATTTGACAGATTAAAATATCCTTTTCAAAGGTTTTACAAAAGAGAGTAGTGTCCACTTTTCCTCTAGTGAAACCATTATCTAGAAGGAAAGAACTTAAGCGTTCATACCAAGCTCTGGGAGCTTGCTTCAATCCATATAATGATTTCTTTAGTTTAAACACATGATTCGGAGACATAGAGTCTTCAAAACCAGGAGGTTGATGGACATAAACTTCTTCATCTATATAACCATTTAAGAAGGCACTCTTAACATCCATCTGATAGAGAATGATGTTATGTTGAGTGGCAAAAGAAATTAATAGACGAATAGACTCTAACCTGGCCACTGGTGCAAAGGTTTCTGTATAGTCAATCCCTTCTTGCTGACTATAACCCTGAGCCACCAATCTGGCTTTGTTTCTTATCACTTCACCTTTCTCACTGAGCTTGTTTCTGAAGACCCATTTTGTACCGATTATATTAAATCCATCTGGTCTAGGAACAAGATCCCAAACATCATTCCTTGTAAACTGATTCAGTTCTTCTTGCATAGCAATTATCCAGTCTGGATCTTCTAGAGCATGATCAACAGAAGTTGGCTCGATCAAAGATACAAGACCTAATTGACAGTCTGCATTGTTCTTAAGGAAAGCTCTTGTTCTGATTGGATCATCCTTCTTTCCAAGAATGACATCTTCTGAATGACCAGAAGTGAGTCTGGATGATCTTCTGACAGATGGTTCTTCAGAAATACTTAGATCCTCCAGAGAAGCTGATACTTGATCTTCAGATTCTTTGCTTCTGAGAAGCTCTGCTTCTGATGCATTGCTTCTTGGCTCAACATCTTCTGATATGTCAATATCATAACCTGCAAAATTATCAACCTGCTTTGGTTTTTCAGAACCAAGCTTATCATCAAACCTGATATTGATTGATTCTTCCACAATCAATGTTTCAGTATTGTATACTCTGTAGCCTTTTGAGCGTTCAGAATATCCAAGAAGGAAACATTTTTGAGCTTTGGAATCAAACTTACCAAGATGATCTTTAGTGTTCAGAATAAAGCATACACATCCAAAAGGATGGAAATATGAAATGTTGGGCTTTCTATTCTTCCACAATTCATAGGGAGTCTTATTTAGAATAGGTCTGATAGAGATTCTATTCTGAATATAGCATGCAGTGTTTATTGCTTCTGCCCAGAAATGCTTAGCCATATTGGTTTCATTGATCATGGTTCTGGCCATTTCTTGCAGAGTCCTATTCTTTCGTTCTACAACCCCATTTTGCTGTGGAGTTCTAGGACAAGAGAAATCATGGGCAATACCATTTTCTTTGAAGAACTCTTCAAAGGATCTGTTCTCAAATTCACCACCATGATCACTTCTGACCTTTATGATTTTACACTCCTTTTCAGATTGAATCTGAATGCAGAAATCAAAGAACACTAAATGAGTCTCATCCTTGTGTTTCAAGAATTTTACCCATGTCCAGCGACTATAATCATCTACGATGACTAATCCATATTTCTTTCCTCTGACAGATGCTGTTTTGACTGGGCCAAACAGATCAATGTGCAAGAGTTCTAATGGCCTTGAGGTAGAAACAACATTCTTAGACATGAATGCAGGTTTGGAGAACTTGCCCTTCTGACATGCTTCACAAAGAGCATCTGATTTGAATTTCAGATTAGGGAGTCCTCTGACAAGATTCAGTTTGTTAATCTGAGAAATCTTTCTCAAACTAGCATGACCTAATCTTCTGTGCCAGACCCACTGCTCTTCAGAAACAGACATAAGACAAGTCACCTTCTGACTCATAAGATCTTGCAGATCTGTCTTATAAATGTTATTCTTCCTCTTGCCTGTAAATAGGATTGAGCCATCCATTTGATTTACAGCCTTGCAAGACTTTTGATTGAAGATTATATCATAACCATTGTCACTTAATTGACTGATAGATAAGAGGTTATGAGTTAATCCTTCTACAAGAAGTACATTAGAAATGGAAGGAGAGTTACCAGACTTTATAGTTCCAGAGCCAATTATCTTGCCCTTCTGATCTCCTCCAAACTTGACTTCTCCTCCAGACTTAAGCACAAGGTCTTGGAACATAGACCTTCTTCCTGTCATGTGTCGCGAGCATCCAGAGTCCAGGTACCATGACATGTTGTGCTTTGACCTTCTTGCAGCCAAGGATATCTGCAATAGGAATAATCTTATCCTTAGGTACCCACATTTTCTTGGGTCCTTTCTTGTTAGATTTTCTCAAGTTCTGATTGAACTTGGGTTTAACATTATAAGCAATAGGAGGAACAGCATGATAATTTTTAATATGAGTTTCATGAAATTTCCTAGGTTGTGTCACATGCTTCTTGGTGTGTGTTATGTGAAAACTTTGTGCATGTGAAGTGTGCCTAATATCATGAGAGTGGCCATACTTGAACTGATCATACAATGGCTTGTATGTGAGTTTCATTTCATCAACAGGTTCAAGTTTGTATGGGGTTTCACCCTCATAACCAATGCCAACTCTTTTGTTTCCAGATACGGCATATATCATAGAAGCTAGCTGACTTCTGCCAATACTTCTAGATAAGAACTTCCTGAAACTTAAATCATATTCTTTCAGAATATGGTTTAGACTAGGAGTGGATTTTTCTGAATTAGAAGGAGATCCAACATCATTGGATAATTTTAAAAGTTTATCTTTCATTTCAGAATTTTCCAATTCAAGCCTCTTTGTTTCAAATTCAAATAGCTTTTTCAGCTTTTTGTATTTAATACAAATCTGAGACTTGGATTCCAGAAGTTCAGTTAATCCGGAAACTAACTCATCTCTAGTAAGTTCAGAAAATACCTCTTCAGAATCTGATTCTGATGTAGATTCTGATCCGTCATCTTCTGTCGCCATCAGCGCACAGTTGGCCTGCTCATCTTCTGAATCATCTTCTGACTCATCCCAGGTTGCCATAAGACCTTTCTTCTTATGAAACTTCTTTTTGGGATTTTCCTTCTGAAGATTTGGACATTCATTTCTGAAGTGTCCTGGCTCATTGCATTCATAGCACATGACCTTCTTCTTGTCAGATCTTCTTTCATCAGAAGATTCTCCATGTTCAAATCTCTTTGAACTTCTGAAGCCTCTGAACTTCCTTTGCTTGCTCTTCCAGAGTTGATTTACCCTTCTGGAAATCATGGACAGTTCATCTTCTTCTTCAGATTCTGATTCTTCAGGATCTTCTTCTTTGGCCTGAAAAGCGTTAGTGCATTTCTTGATATTAGATTTTAATGCAATAGACTTACCTTTCTTTTGAGGCTCATTTGCGTCCAGCTCTATTTCATGACTTCTCAAGGCACTGATAAGCTCTTCCAGAGAAACTTCATTCAGATTCTTCGCAATCTTGAATGCAGTCACCATCGGACCCCATCTTCTGGGTAAGCTTCTGATGATCTTCTTTACATGATCAGCCTTGGTGTATCCTTTGTCAAGAACTCTCAATCCAGCAGTCAGAGTTTGAAATCTCGAAAACATCTTTTCAATGTCTTCATCATCCTCCATCTTGAAGGCTTCATACTTCTGGATTAAGGCAAGAGCTTTTGTCTCCTTGACTTGAGCATTTCCTTCATGAGTCATTTTCAAGGACTCATATATATCATAGGCTGTTTCCCTGTTTGATATTTTCTCATACTCAACATGAGAAATAGCATTCAGCAAAACAGTTCTGCATTTATGATGATTCCTGAAATGCTTCTTTTGATCATCATTCATTTCTTGCCTTGTCAGCTTTACGCCACTGGCATTTACTGGATGTTTGTAACCATCCATCAGAAGATCCCATAGATCACCATCTAGACCAAGAAAGTAACTTTCCAGTTTATCTTTCCAGTATTCAAAGTTTTCACCCTCAAATACCGGCGGTCTTGTATAACCATTGTTACCGTTGTATTGCTCAGCAGAGCCAGATGTAGATGCAGGTGGATTTGTCGGAGTTTCACCAGCCATCTTTTAAATGAAGCGTTTTTCTCTTCCTGAATCTTTTCTAAACACGGTTAAGTGCTTGCACCTTAGAACCGGCGCTCTGATGCCAATTGAAGGATAGAAAAACACTTAGAAAGGGGGGGATTGAATAAGTGTGACTTTAAATCTTGGACGATAAAAATAAATTGCACAATTATTTTTATCCTGGTTCGCTGTTAACGAAGCTACTCCAGTCCACCCCCGCAGAGATGATTTACCTCAACCTGAGGATTTAATCCACTAATCGCACGGATTACAATGGTTTTCCACTTAGTCCACGACTAAGTCTTCTAGAGTATCCTGATCACAACTTGATCACTCCAGGAACAACTGCTTAGACAACTTCTAAGACTTTTCTAGAGTCTACTGATCAACCTGATCACTCTAGTTACAAACTGCTCAGCCAACTGCTAAGACTTCCTAGAGTATACTGATCACACGATCACTCTAGTTCCTTACAACTTAATGTAATTCTAAGAGTTTACAAATGCTTCTTACAAGCGATAATCACAACTGTGATATTTCTCTTAATCGTTTAAGCTTAATCTCACTAAGATATTACAACAGCAATGTAGTGAGTTGATGAAGATTCTGAGCTTTTGATTGAACAGCGTTTCAGCAAGTTTGATATAAGTTGTTTTGGTGCAGAATCGTTAACCTTGCTTCTCATCAGAACTTCATATTTATAGGCGTTGAGAAGATGACCGTTGAGTGCATTTAATGCTTTGCGTGTTCCGTACAGCATTGCATTTAATGTTATACGCTTTTGTCAACTACCTCGAGCCTTGTTCACGCTGTGTCTACTGACGTTGCCTTTAGTAGCTTTAACGTTCCTTTTGTCAGTCAGCGTAGTCTGCCACCTGTACTTCCTTCTGATCTGATGTTTGTGAATACGACGTTTGAATATCATCAGAGTCAAACAGCTTGGTGCATAGCATCTTCTGATCTTCTGACCTTGAAGTGCTTCTGTTGCGTGATACCATCTTCTGATCTTCAGTGCTTCTGATCTCATGTTCTTCTGATGCTTCCATAGACCCATGTTCTGATTCTGCTTCGACCATCTTCTGATGTCTTGCCAGACCATGTTCTGATGTTGCATGCTGAACCATTTGAGACACAACTTCTGAGCGCTGAATTATGCGTACTCTTTATATATATTTCCTGAAAGGGAAATTGCATTGGATTAGAGTACCATATTATCTTAAGCAAAATTCATATTATTGTTATCATCAAAACTAAGATAATTGATAAGAACAAATCTTGTTCTAACACTTACTCTTGAGCTTTTACATTTTAATTGGTCACTTAGACACACGCTAAGCACATGACCTTATCAGACGAGTTTTTACGCTTCCTCTTTTTTCGTAGTTTTCAAGCATCAAGTTCCTTTGCTAGATTCATTATTAATTTAGTCTTCATCTGAAACTTACTTCTTCTAATTGATGATGCTTGATATAGCTTCTTTGACAGATATCATCATTAGAGATTGCTGGACAGGAGATCATTAGAGACTTTACTAAATGCCATAAGAAGTTGTCATAATAAAAATCGTCATGACTGTATAATGGTTGCCAGTAGTTGTACCTACAATCACATATTTCAAAAATATCATGAGCGTATTAGCCATATCCATGACTTTTAATTATGTTTCCAAACTCTCATATACACGACAAGATGGGTCTACCACAAAGAAAATCTTTAGAACCCTCGATCAATACATCTTTATTAAGCTTGATGATTCAAATTTTATTCTCGAATCAGCAAGTTGAAAGCATCATAAGGGTTCACAAGCTTCCACCACAACTTGCGAATTATACTATTCCACCTTGATACCTCATTATTGAGAATCACACCTTTGATACTGAAAATCACGGGTACTTGACGTGGCAGCATGCATGATGACTTTTTTTTTCATGAGGCTTGTCACAATGCTCTCCAGTTTAATTCTTCCTTCTATTGTTTGTTTTGTTCAAGAACACGAGGTATGAATCACAATTTATCGGTTTCAAAAAACTAAAATCTAACCAAAGTCGTGTAAATTATGTTATGAACTGAAAACGATTGCCAAAGAAGAAAAATCTCGATCTCAATATCTAGGTGGAATGATTCCAAACTTAGACTTTTTTATAAGCAATGGAATTCTATAATAATAAGGAGCATAAGGGGTGTTCACTCATGAATAATACAAATGGGGGAATTCAATGATTCCAAAGGAATTTGACACCATAAATAAAAATTACAATTGACGGTGAACTTGAAACCTATAACGTTCCAAAGCCAAGAGAGCAACTTAATCTTATGCACGACATCTCCTACAATAAAAATACCGGAGTTAAACAATATTTCTTTACACATGCACCATAATGCCCAACTGGTAAGGTGTATGCGTAAAGAAATATTGTTTAATTCCGATATTTTTAATGTGGGATTATTTCTTTTAAAAAAAATAACATACTTCTTCGCTTTTTAATATCATTGATGGGACAAACAATACAAGATATGCTTCGAATCCAAGTTATTGCAGTTTATTTTTTATTTCATTATAAGTGTAAATTAAATGATTTATCCCTTTAGTTTCCGTAATAATTGGGTGATAAAATAATCAGATTTTATTATAAAAGAATTCGTTAAACAGATTTCACCCTAATCTTACCTTATATGTAGCCTCCTCACATTCGTATGCATCATTCTTTTTGGATGGATTACAAGAAAAAAAAATCTTCAATGTTATTCTATCTTGAACAAAATATTTTTTTCAACTCTTGCAATCTATCTCACATAATGGTGTTGATGTTGTTGTTGTATTTTTGGAATAACCTTCCATTGTTGCCAATAAAAAAACAACAACACTTCTTTTCCTAGGTTAACAACATTGAGAAATTTATTCCTAAAAATGGTATAAATTATATACAAAAAATGGTGTCTGTTAAATGAAAATATGACATGTTACTTTTAATTTTTTATCATTCACCATTTTTTGCTTGAACCCTATTACCTTGGTTTTTTACTAAAACCGAGGGGTTACCTTAATTTTAATTTAATTTTTCTTACTTTTTCCTTCAAATTTTTAAAAACACCGAGGGGTTTTGTTACACAGCCACAATAACTAACCTTTACCCTACATTCATTGAGGAACAATACTCAAGATATTTCCAAGTCATCAATCCACAACAAACTATCTACATCAACCACTCTATACTTTTCTCGTGAAAGCATTTGTCATGAAAACATTTGCTCTAGATAATGAAATTTTGGAATTTAAAGAAGTTTGGAAAAGTTCTCTATGTTGAATATCAAGTGTAGAAAAAATATTTTTCCACGTTTGGAACAAATAACTCTTTATAAGTTGGATACATTCAATCCTTAGAAGTTGGAACAACAACGACTATGACGAAACTGTATTTGTTGTAATAATGTATTTTAATATTCTGTGTAAACAATGTAACGTTAAAAAAAGCTTATTCACAGCATTTTCTACTGAAAACCGAGGGAAAAATATTTTTTAATTACCTTGATTTTTGACAATATTTATCATTTTAGTTTGCAATAATCAGCTTCTTAACTAGATAGAAAATGAATTTATCTCGATTCTTGATCATATACCTGGACTGGCTTCTATTGTGCATAGTGATTGCTAAAATCCATGCCGTTAAATTAAATCGAAGCAAGACTTTTCCTCTTACAAATTTCAAACCCTTTTTCTAAAATGACAATCAAAGACTTGTCAAGGATTTATAAAATATCTTCACCACAATTCAAAACATAAGAAAACCAAATTCCTAAATTTGAAGAATTCCGATACAATTTATCTTGATAAAATAATCTTTCCACGAAGTAAAAAAAAAATATGAAATAAAATAAGGAAGAAGAGAAACCAAAAGTAAACTCCTAATTTAAGCTGATCTTTAAACTCTATAACAAAAGCATGAGATACACTAATAATAATAATAATAATAATAATAATAATAATAATAATAATAATAATAATAATAATAATAATAATAATAATAATAATAATAATAATAATAATAATAATAATAATAATAATAATAATAATAATAATAATAATAAAAAAATAATAATAATAATAATAATAATAATGATTATTATAATAATTAAAATTTACAAAAAATAATAATATTCAATTTAAAATATATTTTTTTTAGAATCTACATATTAGATGTCCATATAGAATATGTCATCTCTTTAAATTTTAGATTTAATACGACTTTACTTCTATAATGTAGGCGATTTTCGTTTTACCCACTGTAATATTTTTTTTTGGAATAGCCACTATAATATATATATTTTTTTGGATTCTTCTCCTAAGCGTACTAATTAAACATTAAATTTAGAGGGTAAATTTTCTGTTCGGTCCAGGTTTTCCAGAATATTTTTCTGTTGCTGATGGAGTTATTAAGGAGTAGTGGAGTACGCTTCAGGTTATGTTACCGACGGTAAGGCCGGTGCGGAACCGTAATGCTGAGTTTCAATGGTTACCAAACGCCGACGGAGTTTTTTTAGTGGCTAGCGCTTTGGGACTGATTTCTGAACGCAAAGAGGTTGCGTGGCAGCAGCCCACCATGTCTCTCTTGAAGGTTATGTGGTAGTCGACGACACCTTTAAGAATCCAGATTTTCACATGGAGACTGTTTGTTACTAGGTTACCTACGAAAGATATGTTGTCATCGAGAGGAGTAGGCAGCATCTCCTCAAACACTCTCTGTGAATTTTGCAGGAGCCATCCGGAGACTCTATTTCACCTGCTTTCCTCTTGTCGTGTGGTGCAGAATTTATGGAGGCGGATTTACACGTGGATGGGAGATGACCTTCCATTCACCTTAGAGGAATTTTTGGATTTTGGGATCATTCAAAAGAAGGTGAAGATAGCTAATAATAGGAAGAAGATTAACACCATTTGGATTGCCACATCTTGGAGCATTTGGATTATGAGAAATGCTATGATTTTCGAAAAGGTTGCGTTTAGTTTCGACACGGTGTGTTCCAATATTATGTTTTTCTATTGGAATTGGTTAGTTAGGGCTAATTCAGTTTCGAATTCTACTTTCTATGAATGGTACAAAAATCCATTGGATTGTTTTAAATCGGTGTAGTTTTCTTGATGTAAGGGTTGCACCCCTAGTGCGTGTTCTTATATCAATTGCTTATTGAAAAAAAAATATTAGAGGGTAAATAAAAAATATATATTATTGGAGGTAAGTTGTGAACTTATGGGGCAAAAGACATAGATTTGAACATTTAAAAGAAGTGATTCTATTTTTTTATCAAGGATAAAGCAAATTTCACCTATATTACAGGAATATTGGATATTGTATATTTAACTCCTAATTATGCGACGAAGGGGATCAAAAATCAACCTATTCCATGATTATTTTTTCTTTAAACTTAAGAGGAGGAGGCAGCCGGGTCAAGAGAAAGAGAGTCGGCTATCATATTCAAAAAGGGGATGTTGATATTTTTTTTATTGAAGAGACAAAATTAAGTGGCATAGAGAGTAATGTAGTCAAAGAAATGGGGGGTGACAACCAAGTGGAGTGGTCGTATTTGGATGCCAATGGGGCGTCGGGAGGCATTCTTACTATGTAGAAAAAGGATTTCTTCAACCTAATCTTTAGTTTCCGTGGAGAGGGTTTCTTAGGTCTTTGTGTGGAGAAGGAGGACAAAATCATTTATTTTGTGAATGTTTATGCTTCTTGTGACATGAACACGAGAAAGAGAACGTGGGATAGGTTATGTGAGTTCAAAAACAAAAACATAAAAGGTTCGTGGTGCATATGAGGAGATTTTAATTCCCTCTCTTCCTTAGAAGAAAGAATCGGGACATCAAGTTGTAGCTATAGGAGGGAGATAATGTTTTTTAAAGAGTTCATAAAGGAAATGGAGTCGGTGGACCTTCCTACTATAAGAGGCAAGTTTACTTGGATTAATAGTAATGGCAAGTCGATGAGTAGGATATATAGATTCCTTTTATCGGATTGTTTTGTTAATGATTGGAAGGTGGAGGGCCAATACATCGGTGAGAGAGATGTGTCCGATCATACCCCTATTTGGTTGAAAGACAATAGAAAGGATTGGGGTCCCAAACCTTTTAAGTTCAATAACATGTGGTTCAAACACGAGGATTTCGATACCTTCGTGAAGGAGGAATGGAAGAAGATAGCGGTCAAAGGAAGAGGTGATTATTGCTTGGTCGAAAAGTTGAAAACTCTCAAAAACCGGATAGCTTGGTGGAATAAGAGTGTTTATGGGTGGATAGATCTCAAAATCAATAATGATGGGAAAGAGTTGTACTCTTTAGATAACGTGTTTGTTCATTTTGCAGGTAATGTTCCAGAAGAAGTGGCGATGAAAATAATAAAAGTGGCGGAGGATTTTTGGGACAACATAAACAAGAGAGAAGGTATCCTTAGGCTAAAGTCGAGACAACTTTGGCTTTCCGAAGGCGATGACAACACCCGTTATTTCCATAACTCATTAAAAGAAAGAAGAAGAAGAAATGCTATTTGTTCCATTGATTCTATGGCGGGAAGATTGGAAGGAGTTGAAGAAATAAAAGAGTTCACTTTCAAGCATTTTGATAATTCCTTTAAAGAAGATTGTCTTTTAAGGCCGGAGCTTAGAGGGATCAATTTCAACACTTTATCTTTGGAAGACTCATCGGATCTAGAGAAACCTTTCGAAGAAGACGAAGTAAAGGAAGCTATTTGGTCGTGTGACGGTAACAAGAGTCCGGGGCCGGATGGTTTTTCTTTGGAGTTCTACAAAAGATATTGGTCTATCATTAAACAAGATGTCATGAAGTGTTGCAACGACTTCTATCACAAAGTGGGGAGTATTTATAAGATCATTGCTAAGATGCTAGCGGCTAGGATGAAAGGTGTAATGGACAAGTTGGTCTCTTTCAATCAAACCGCTTTTGTACCGGGAAGAAGCATGATGGATGGAGTTTTAATGGTGAATGAAATTCTTGATTGGGCAAAGAGGAAGAAGAAGGGGTGCTTATTGCTTAAAGTGGACTTCGAAAAGGCTTATGACTCAATTACTTGGAATTATTTAAGATGGATTTTGGTGAAAATGGGGTTCGGTAAAAGATGGATGAAATGGATGGAGTCTAGCATATTTACCAATTACATGTCCGTGTTGGTGAATGGAAGTGCAACTAGAGAATTCAAGGTTCAAAGAGGTTTACGACAAGGTGATCCCATGTCACCTTTCTTGTTTGTTCTTGCTATGGACGGTTTAACCGCTTTAACTAAGAAGACCATGGAGGTGGATGATTTTAAACCTTTCAAGTATGGTGTAAACGAATTTGTGGACATTCTCCAATTTGCGGACGATACCATCATTCTAGGAGAACCTACTTATGATAATCTTTGGAGTTTAAAAGTGTTGCTGAGAGGCTTTGAATTGGTTTCCGGGTTGAAGATCAATTTTCACAAAAGTAACTTCTACAGAACTCACATCGGAGATTGGTTTATAAAATCGGCGACAACTTTCCTTGCTTGTAAAAAAGGTTGCTTCCCGTTTAAATTCCTCGGTATTTGGGTGGGTGAAGGCGCGTATAAGAAGAAGGTGTGGCAAGAGGTGATTGACAACATAAAATCAAGACTCACTAAATGGAAGGGAAGAAACATCTCCATTGGCGGGAGGGTGACTCTTATTGGATCCGTTCTTAATGCTATTCCTATCTTTACTCTTTCCTTCTATAAAGCTTCGAGTAAAATCATTCAAGCTATTAGAAGCCTTCTTTGCAACTTTTTGTGGTGTGGGAATGTGAAATCAAGATGCATCCATTGGGTTAAGTGGGAGAATGTTTGCAAACCAAAAGAGAAAGGAGGGTTAGGTATTAGAGATGTGGGAGAAATGAACAAATCCCTTCTCCTCAAATGGAAGTGGATAATTTTAAAGGAAGATAAGGCTATGTGGAGTAGATTCTTACTTTTGAGATATCATAATCAAAAAATAAAAGTGTTAGCTTCTAGCAAGGACCTTTTAAATCGGGATGATTCCCGTTGGTGGAGAGACATATTTCTTAATGATTTCAAAGAGGATGATTTGGATGAAGGTTTTGCCGATTGGGATAAATGTGAGTTCAAGAAAGGCAATAATATCCTTTTTTGGTATAGTTGTTGGTTGGATGATCAACCGCTTCGTGTTGCTTTTCCACATTTGTTCGAGCGAACAACCAACAAACTAAGTGTGGTAAGTGATCTCATTATTCTTAACCATGGTAAAATTACGTGGAACTTGGAAGACATTTTCGGTGTGGAAGTTTTGAATTCTCCAGTTCCGATTGCTCCTTCCACCAATCCATCCGCAACGACAACGGTTATTAGCGAAGAGCTTAGGGACTTGAAAACGATCCTTCAAGGGATGGTGCCGGACTTTTTGGAAAAGGATGATTTCCATTGGAACCTAACTTCAAACGGAGTTTTCACGTTGTCTAGTGTGTCACACTTGGTTTCATATGCAAAGGATCTAGCTTGGCCAACTCCCATCATCAAGATGTTGGATGTCATTTGGAATACAAACATTCGGCAAAGATCAAGATTTTTTCTTGGAGATTCCTCATCAATAGACTACCGTTAAAAGATCAACTCGTCAATAGAGGTGTGCCTTCTCTTACTTCCATAGATTGCCCTTTTTGTTCAAATCACCCGGAAACTTTGGATCATCTTTTCTACCAATGCCATGTCACAAAGGAGGTGTGGAATAGAATTTATTTGTGGTTGGGTAATGATGTGAATCTTTCTCAAGAGAATTTCAAGAGTTTTGGGAGCATTCAAGAAAAGGTGAAAAACACCAACATTAAAATTATTCTAAACACAATATGGATAGCCTTAATTTGGTTCACTTGGAATATGATAAATACAATCATTTTTTATAACGACATCTTTAGCTTCCATGAGGTGATATCAAATATCTTGTATTTTTCATGGAGATGGGCTAGTAATAAGGAACTTCCAAGTAGGATTAATTTTTATGATTGGTATAAATTGCCATTACTTTGTAACAATTCTTAATAGTGTGTTCTCGATGTAAGGGTTGCACCCCTAGTGCGATATCTTATATCAATTGCTTATTAAAAAAAACTCTTAATTAATTTTTATAATTTTTATAATTGGAATACTCTACCGCTTCTTTGTTTTGAGAGGTAGTTGTATTCTTTTTTGTATCGGGGCGGAGCATCCCTTTTGCTCCCGTTAATTCCATTATCTATTTAAAAAAAACTACACAAGCATATAACGTACAGATAATGATTTAATGATGAAGAACACCGATGTAATTTATAGCACACGTTCTTACAAAACCCATTAATATTAATTAAATCTAAATCTTGTTATATACGATCTTCTGATAAGCTATATTTTTGTGAGAAAAAATTGTTGACATTGACAATATAGACCAAAACACACGGGTAACCATTCCTCTAGCTGCTTTAGTTCCCCTTGTTATATTCTATTTCCACAACAAGTAATATTAATCAATCAACAAACATTTTTGGCAAGAAAATTAGCCAATTGTCAACTATATTTTTCTTCTGTAGCAAAAATTTGATTCTATATATACAGCAATTACGGTTTTGGATAAGAAGCATCAAGGACACTGATATATTGGTAAAAGGGGTCAATGTCTAATATGGAATATTTCCTTTGAAGAAATTGAAACTATAACCCTCTGACCTTAATTTTGTGCTTATAAATACATGGCTAAATGAAGGGTATGGTACAGATTTGAATTTAGAAGATAATAGGTTAAGTTTCATTGATATTGTTGATATGCTCAAATGTCTTGCATGAAGAGGCAGAGAGAGTGGATTTGAGCCAAGGATGACTTGCCGGCGACTTCTACCAATGCAGAATCCCTTCTCATTTTGGTTTCGTCGGCGAGTTGCCCTTGCTCATATTTGCTCTCTTTTCTTTCATATGAGACTTATTAAAGAGCTTCAAATTAAAGTTTGTTTGCATTGTTCCATGTTATTTTTAATACCATTCTGCAATATCAATGTCGCATCATTTGTGTATATAAAGTTGGGTACAAGAGTAAAACTACCTTAATAATACATATAAAAAAGAAAGGAAAAAACAAAATAGCTCTATATACTTTGATTTGAAGAGACTGAATATTTTCTATGTGTCTTGTTAGTTTATTTGAAGAGTTGTGGTCCAAAAACTGTATTTTGTAGAAACAATATGTTGTTTTCATTTGTTATTTTGTTATTGCATATTTCTGAATTATTAATTTTTAGTTATGAAATGAATCAATTTAGGGAGAATTATTATTATTATTTTTTTGGGTTAAATATGTTAGTGGTCCCTATAAATATGACACTTTTCCCTAATAGTCCCTACAAAAAATTTCATCGAATTTTGATCGTCACAAAATTTTCCGTCAAGAATTTTGGTCCCTCTCGTTAGATTACTCTAACGGGGGCTTACCTGGCACGTCACGTGTCACGCCACGTCAGTAACAGTCAACACTAAAGAAAAAGAGATAGATTGTGGAGGTTTTAAACTCCCTTTAAATAACTTAAAAAATAATAATTTTTTACAAGCAATTAATCAAACCGTTGATAGGGAATTCAAATTTTAATTCAGCTATAATGACAAATATTTTGGATTTTAATTTTAAGGTACTATACATATGAACAAGTATTCGAGTCTTCTCTCAAATGGGTTGGTTTCATATAAGTTATTCATTGATGCAACCTTTACGTTCAAGGTTGGAAATATCTGATTCAACATTAATGAAGTTGTTTCTTGAGTGGGTTTGGCCTCTGTTGTAACTGTTCATATTTATTGGTACTAACATGGACACATTGATGCATAGTCTGATATAAATATAATTAATTCTTAAAGCATATTATGGGTTTGTGAAATTTGCAGTATTGCATTAATAAAAATTGAGAATAATATCTTGTAAAAATTATTTTCCTTAAAATGAAAATTGTTGAAAATCTATTTTCATTGTATGTCAATGGCCGTGGTTGTTGGGTTTGCTGAGAAATGGAAAGTTGTTGGAGGCTCGACCGGTTCTTGATGAAAAAGTGGATAATGATATTGAACCGAATATTTATTCGTATAACATTGTGATGGATGGAATGTGCATGAATAATATGCTAATGGATGCTAGAAGGTTGATGGATTTGATGACGGCTACAACTATTTTTCAACTGATCTAGCATCACTTTGGTCTCTTCTTATTTTTCCGGTGGTAGTGACTGGAAAAGGCTTCTTCCATTCAATAAATATCCTTGGTATCTTAAACCTGAAAGGAGAAAAAAAAAGATGTTTATCCTTAAACCACCATTGCATTGCATGCCTAGATATTTTTTATTATGTGCGGAAAAATCTTATGCTATTAAAATTTTGGAATGGAGAAAGTACAAATTATTTTAATTGAAAAGTTTTAGCAAATTAGAAGTTAATTCAATCAAAATCTAGCTTAATAAATATGAGTAAATTTTTTATACAAACCTGCTTAAACTATTTTTCAAACAGTATTGTTGGAGAATTTTTTAGATAAGGGATACTTTTCATTTGAAGTAGAATGCTCTAACCATTGCCAATTTTCACTAGGTTGGATACATACTGCTACCAGCTCTGTGAAATGAGCATCTGGAATTCCCACAATAACAACACTTGCAATCCCCGGGTGTCCTAATAGAGTTGCCTCAACCTAAAAATTACATAACATGTCCACACTTACATAAAACCTTAAACCACGACAAGATAAGCACTTAACTATGTATAAAAGAAGAAGAAATTATGAACTCCTAAACATGCTTAAGAAGAATGTGATTCAGATACCATACCACACACTAAATGTGTTACACACTCATTAATATTGGTCATCTGATCTCAAATTAAAGGTATAAATTATTTGAAGATTATTTGGTGAAGGTATAGTGTGAGCCAGCTGATCTCAATTAAGTGTTCGAGATCAAATAATATGTGTATTTTCGAACGCAAGGAAAATAAAGCATTGTTTGCTCACATGTCCAATCTTGTTTGCTTTGTAATAAAGCATTGTTATTTCTGCAGCACATGTCCATTCTTGTTTCAATAGTGTAAACAATGAATCATGTGCATAATCTACTACAAAAATTATTTGCCTACCAACAGTTTGATTAATTGTTTGTGAGAAATTATTATTTTTCAGTTATTTAAAGGGAATTTAAAACCCCCGCAATCTGCCTCTTTTTCTTTACTTCTGCGTTTTCTAGACGTGGCGAGACATATGGCGTGCCACATAACCTGAAGGACCAAAATTCATGATGCAAAATTTTGTGAGGACCAAAATTCGAAAAAAAATTTTGTAGGGACTAAAATTGAAAAGTTCCATATTTATAGGGACTAAAAACTTATTTGACATTTTTTTTATTTTTTAGGTTTATCTATTTTTGATGACTTATCTATTTTTTTTACCGTGTTTTAGTTTGATTCATAAATCATTTGTTTAAATTTTAAATGAATTTTAAAGGTAAGAGAAACATAAATATGTAGGGATGGGGCTTGAATTATGTTGATTTTTCCATATTATCTAAGCACAAAATACATATGCATTGCAACGGAATAATAAAGGAATTAACTTTCAAATGCTCTGTTCTCTCTCCTTCGCCGGAAACTTATTCGTTTGACCAGGGGATAAAGCGTTGCGGGACGCTTTCAGCATCATGGAGTGGAGACCGGCGTCTAAAAAGGTGTTCAGCAACATAAGAGAAAGGTGGGATGTCTTCCCATATAAAGGAATGATTAGGGGAAAGGGATGTGGTGAGGTTTCATCTATTTTCTGTTCGGACCTTCCCGACAGAATCAAGGCCGTGGATTTGTTCGGTTTGTTCGGTGTGTAGGGAAGTGTGTTGAGGTTGTCATCTCACCAAGGAGAAACAAATGGGGGAGAAGGTTCGGTTTTGGACGGTTTTGCGACGTTGACGATCTGAGAATGCTGGCGTTAAAACTCGACGCTATAATGATTGACGGGACTAAGATACACGCAAACATACCACGGTTTTCTCGAAAGGTGGACGAGGCTGTCATGGGCAATGCGAGTAGTGTACCTGGATTTGTAGGAAAGACGCAGTCGGGGAAGAAGGTGACTGAGGTTAACAGTGGAAAGAGGGCTGGTTCTTATGTGGAGGCGGTGTTGAACTCGCAGAGGGGCGATGGCCAGTCAGAGGAAGTTAGTGGTGCTAAAGAGCTGGTTTACAGTTCGAATGAGGAGGTTAAATCCATTTTTTTCCGATGGAGAATGGGTGATAGCAGGGGATTTCAACGCTGTTAAGAACAGTAGAGAGAGGAGGGGTGTAGGGGACTCGGCCGGAAATGGGGAATGGAGGGAGTTCTCGGACTTTATTAACAATAGCAACTTAATAGACGTTCCGAGTAAAGGCAAGAAATTCTCGTGGTTTGGGGAAGACGGTAAATCTAAAAGTAGAATTGATAGATTCTTGGTGTTGGATACGTTAGTGAACAAATGGAAGATTGTTGGTCAATTGGTGGGAGATAGGGACATATCCGATTATTGTCCGATGTGGCTTCTTAGTGATAAAGCGGATTGGGGTCCAAAACCTTTCATGATTAACCGGGAATGGTTTACCAATCGTGATTTTCTTCCTTTCGTCGATGCATGTGTGGAGGTCGTTGAAGATTGTGGGAAGAGGAGATTTCGTTTTAAAGGAAAAATTGAGGTTGTTGAAGGATAGGCTTAGGTGGTGGAGTGTAAACATTTTTGGGAAGATTAATTTGGCGGTAGAGGAAGGGGTTAGGGGAATAAATGATGGAGATGAATTGGTCGACGATGATTCAGATGGGGAAGCGGAGGGGGACACGGATGTGGAGAGAAAAAGAAGGGCATGTAGGGATTTTTGGACGAACCTCAAGATTCAAGAAAATATGCTAATCCAAAAATCTAGATTAAAATGGTTAAACGATGGAGACTCTAATAGCAAGTTCTTTCATAAGGTTATGAAAGGTAGGAGGTCTCGGAACCATATTGGGGCCATTAATTCGGAAAGGGGCTTGATGGACACGGTGGGGGAGGTGAAGGAAGAAGTGGAATCTCATTTTGGTAGGAAGTTTTCCGAGGTGGGGGGCATTAGGCCTTCCTTGGAAGGTATTCCGTTTTCTTGTTTGGATCAATCGGTTAGTGTTGGTCTCGAAGCTCCTTTTTCGTTAGAGGAAATCAAAGAAGCGTTGTGGAGTTGTGGTGGAGACAAAAGCCCGGGGCCCGACGGTTATTCTTTCTTGTTTATCAAAAATTGTTGGTATTTTATGAAGGAGGATTTTTGGTATTGCTTTTCTTGTTTTCACCGGGATGCTCTTTTATCTAAGGATATTGTTTCGTCGTTTTTGACTTTAATTCCTAAAAAGTCCAATCCGTTGGGCTTGAACGATTATAGGCCTATTTGCCTTGTGGGATGCATTTATAAAGCTTTAGGTAAATGCTTGGCCTCGAGGCTTAAGAAAGTGTTACATTTGGTGGTGTCCGATTGTCAAAGCGCTTTTATTCCGGGGAGACAATTGATGGATGGAGTTTTGGTGGCGAATGAGGTGTTGGACATGGCTAAGAAGAATGGTAATAGTTGCATCCTCTTTAAAGTTGATTTTGAGAAGGCGTACGATAATGTTTGTTGGGATTTCCTTAGATTCATGCTAAGGAAAACGGGGTTTGGAGACGTTTGAATGAAGTGGATGGAGGCGCTTATTTTTTCGAGTAAGATGTCGGTTTTGGTGAACGGTAGCCCGACGAGGGAGTTTATTGTGGAAAAGGGGTTGAGACAAGGGGATTCCCTCTCTCCGTTTATCTATGTTATCGTTGCGGAAGGGTTAAAGGGGATGGTTTCTAGAGCTATGGATTTAGGAGAGTATGCGGGGTTTGATGTTAGGAGAAGTTGTAATGTTAATTTGTTACAATTCGCGGATGATAAGCTTATGGTTAGTGAAGGGAGTTGGAAGAAAGTTTGGACTATCAAGGCCATCCTCCGTGGTTTTAGGCTTGTGTCGGGTCTTGGTATTAATTACCAAAAGAGCAAGCTTATTGAAGTGAATGTTAACGAGAATTTCTTGGAGTTTGCTTCATCGTTTTTGTCGTGTGGTAGGGAGGAGAACCATTTTACTTTTCTCGGGATTCCGATAGGAATCAATCCTAGAAGGATCTCTTCGTAGAATTTCATTTTGGACAAGATAAAGAATAGGCTCTCGGATTGGAAGAACCGTTTTTTATCGTTCGGTGGTAGATTAACTCTTTTAAGTTCGGTTCTTAGTAGTTTGTCTATTTTTTGGCTTTCTTTTTACAAGGCTCCCAAGAAAGTATTATCGGAGATATCGAAATTGGAAAGCAATTTTCTTTAGGGAGGGGTGGGGGAGGAGAAAAAGATGCATTGGGTGAGTTGGAAGACAATTTGTTTGCCGATCGAGAAAGGTGGTATTGGTATTCGGAGAATTGGGGACTTTAACTTAGCTCTCTTAAGTAAATGGCGTTGGAGGATTTTAAGAGGAGCGGATGATCTATGGTGGAAAGTTTTAAAAGCTAGATATGGAGATATCAACATTCAAGTTATCAACAAAGATGAAAATCATTACAAGAATAACTCTTTTTCTTTGTGGTGGAGAGATATTCTATCTTTGCAAAATTCTTATTTTGATGACTTTTTTGTTGAAAAGTGTAGGTTTGAAATCGGTAATGGTTATATCACATCTTTTTGGCATTCTTGTTGGAAAGAGGAGAGGAGTCTCAAGGAGCTATTTCCGTTGTGTTTTTCTTTTTCAAAGTTAAAAAACGCTTCCGTGGCTAGTATGGGAGGTTGGAGGGATGATGTGTGGGAGTGGGGGGACCTCGGTATTCCGTTTTCTTTGGAGACCGAGGCTGCTGAAACTGACAGGCAGCAGCTCTGTTTCAAGCTGGGCAGCGTCTGTTTGAGGCCGGAAGCGAGGGATCGTGTGCGGTGGCTCGCGGAACCGGACGGTATGTTTTCGGTTCAAAGTTGTTACAATCTTCTTAGTTTTTTTCACTTACCGAGAGGGCCTTTGAATAAATATGATAGCATTTATTCTTTGATTTGGAAAGTGGTGGTTCCATTAAAAGTTAAGGCTTTTGGTTGGCGGTGCTTCTTAGATAGATTACCCACTAGAGATCTCTTGCTAGCTAGAGGTATTATTTCTCCCTCTTTTGATTCTTGTTGTTTGTATGGTTTGAAGAGGGAATCCATGAATCACTTGTTGTTTAAATGTACGGTGTCTTCGGTGATTTGGAACAAAATAGCTTCTTGGGTAGGTTTAGTAGATTACAAGTTTGAAGATATTGGGAATTGTTTTTTGGTTTGGCATAATTTTTGCAAAAAAACAAAAGGTTAGAGCCGGTACCGAAGGATCGTTGTGGTTATCGGTATGTTGGTCTATTTGGAAACTTAGGAATGGGATCATCTTCCGTAATGATGGTTGGAGTGTTTCCGACATTGTTTGGAGTGTTAAGGAGCTTTGGTGGAGATGGTCCTTCATCAGAAAAATTACTCGCACCAATTATAATTTCTTTGAGTTCACAAATGACCCTTTTTTGTATTACTCTTAGATTGTATTTGGCTTGAAATTTTTTTCCGTGGCTTTTGTTTGTTTTGCCCCGCTCTTTGTAATCTTTTCGATAGAACTTTTGGTTCTTTTTAATGAAAGCTTGATTAAAAAAAAACGGAATAATAAAGGAATAGGGATAAAAAAGATCAAACACAAAAAAAATATCCTCCCAGAGAACTAGTCCTCACAGATCTATTGAATATGTGCTCCAAACAGGTGTTGATTCAATACACTTGTGACATAGAGGATATTTAAGATGTCTCTTAAGACTTGTTTGTTTAGGATTAAGACTCATTTGACAGGTTATAGAGAACCAGCCTCCACATATCTATTGAATATGCGCTCTAAGCAAATATATATTCAGTGGGGAAATTAGTAGATAAACCTGAAATATAAGCTCAGATTTTATTACAAAAAACACACTCGAAGAAAAACAACAATGCCGAAAATAAAACGAGATCGATAGAAACAACACGGTCAATAGAACACCAAAAACCAATATTATAAAATATTCTATATCACATGACCATTGATTGACTTTGTAGAAAAGGAATATCTACCAAGAGAGAACAAGGCTCTGTTATACTGTGTCAAGCATTATGATCCAAAATAAGAGCATATTTTAAGCTTCTTACCTGTAACTAGTAGTATACAATTCTGGATATCCCAAGAGTGTCCTATAAAAAATGAAATTTATATATTGTTCAATGCCTCTCAAACAAAACAAAAAGGGGAGATTTGGTAATAAAAAAATAATAGACTAAAATATTATGTTAAACAAAATAATAGTAATAGAAAACGAATTTTATTTGTATCTAGAAAACATTAAACAAAAGAAACAAGTTGTATGTAAAAATTAGTAACACTAAAGTGTATTTAATCAAAAGTGTAAATAATAATTCAATAAATGCATGTAAAGATCAAACAAACCACATAAAAATTGATTCACAAATGGAATACTTACACTCCATGTAAAGAAAATTTTTTGTAGGATTTAGTTGCTAGAAAATTATCATATAAAAAGAGAGTCACACTAAAATGATATTTGATATTTTTTAGTGAAAATGAAAAAATAGAACAGTTTTACTATAGGTCACATCATGAAAGAGAAAATATAGACATGTGTTATATTACAAAGTTTACAGGTAAATCCGTAGGTAAATTTGCAGATAACTGAAAAAAATGTTCTTAGACACCATATAAGGTGGCTCATCCAAAATTGTATATTCCTATACGCCGTCTCATATGGCACCTAAATATAAAATGTACACATATGCGCCGTTTTTTTTTTATATAATCAATTGATTCAAATAAGAGTACTAGTGGTACTCAAACCCAAATACAAACAAAATGTAATCGATTCTATACAACATACTTATTTTTGGTAGTTCCGTGGGCATTTGCACCACTCATAAAAATTACATCGAACCGTGCTTTTAGTACCTAAAACCAACCACCTAATGCTAGAGTTGAGACTAGAAACGAGACCTAATCATTTGGATAAATATTTCAAAAACATAGTTATTTGGGGATTTTTGTTGAAAAACATGATTATTGTTGGAAAATTTTCTAAAGCTTGAGATACATTTTTTCTTTATGTTGTCAATCTTTATTTATAAAATCTAAAATATAATAACATTATCAGCTATGTTGATAATACACTTTTTAAAACTATCTTATTTGAAAATGTTCTTTAATAAATTTGAAATTTTACTTATTTTATATATGTTTAAATTTATATGATTATTATTAAATTAGTCACAATTATCATATATTAAACATGCCTTTATTAAAAAATATTAAACAAAAATTACTGGATAAGAATACATATAACAAAATTTACCAAACAAATAATTAAGAAAATTCACAATGAAACATTTTCTTCACAATCTTACCAGACAAAAGAATAAAAATTGGAAAACGGTCGTCACATATTCTATATGCAAAAAAGTTTTCTGCAATAACCATGTTTTATAACAAAAATCCCCAAATAATCATGTTTTCAAAATATTTACCAAAATGACAAGGTTTCAATTCTTGTTTTAATGGAGGCGCTATATGAGATGGCGCATAGGTGTAAATTTTATATGTAGGAGGGACCAAAAGCTAAGATTCCTAACTTTAATAGGACGATTCTTTAATGAATTTTTTTAGAGAAATGAAAAATGAAAGTACTAACTTTAGAGGGACTTTAAATATATTTAACATTAATAATAATAATTAAATAATAATAATACTAATAATAATAATAATAATAATAATAATAATAATAATAATAATAATAATAATAATAATAATAATAATAATAATAATAAAGTAATAATAAGAATTTAATTGGAAAACACTAACGCTGTAAAGAAGTTTTACACCCTCAGTGAATCAAAACCGTTAATTTGTTGTAATTGTATGACTTTTATTTTAACGTTTTTAAAAGTAATATAATTGAGTGATTGTAATGCATTGATAGTGTAAAATGTTTTACATTGACAGTGCATGCATTTAAATTCTAATAATAATATTAAAAATATGATAAATAAAATTATTAAAATCTGCTAAAAATGATGATATCAAATTTTAAATCATATACTTTATTTACTCTACATATTAGATGTCCATATACAACATGCCATCTCTTTTATTTTTTAATTGGACCATACATAGGCATATAACTTAGAGATATTGACTTTATGATGAAGAACAACGTATGTCTTTTAGATCATATTCTTATGGAATCCATTAATTAATTAATTAAGTCAAAATCTTATCTGATGCGATCTTCTGATAACCTATATTTTTGTGAAGAAAAATGGTTGACATTGACAATACCACACCATAACCGAAACACATGGGTAACCACTCCTCTAGCTGCTTAAATGCCCCTTGTTATATTCTATTCCCACAACAAGTAAATGTTAATCAATCAACAAACATGTTTGGCATGAAAATGAGCCAATTGTCAACTATATTTTTCTTCTGTAGCAAAAATTTGATTATATATACAACAATAACGGTTTTGAATAAGAAGCATCAATGACACTGATACATAATTGGTAAAAGGGGTCAATGTCTAATATGGAATATTTCCTTTGAAAAAATTAAAACTATAACCCTTTGACTTTAGTTTTGTGCATTTAAATACATGGCCAAATGAAGGGTATGATACAGATTTGAGTTTCGAAGATAATAGGTTAAGGTTCATTGATGTTGTTGATTTGCTCAAATGTCTCGCATGAAAAGGCAGGGAGAGTGGATTTGAGCCAAGGATGACTTGCCGACGACTTCTACCAATGCAGAATCCCTTCTCGTTTTGGTTTTGTCGGCGAGTTGCCCTTCTCATGTTTGCTATCTTTTCTTTCATATGAGACTTATTAAAGAGCTTCAAATTAAAGTTTGTTTGCATTGTTCTATGTTAAAATATAACGTACACTAAATATTTATTGTCTCTGGCAACACTTTTTTAGGTAACATGTAAAAATTGTTGCCTAAAATTCGTATAAGCAACAATTTATGGATGTTGCTGATAATATATTTGCAACCCTTGATAATCGTTGCCTAAGATATTTTTGGGGACGTCGTAGGTGTCGAGTTTCAAGAGGACAACTTAGATCTAGATGATGCATTTCAAGAGGACGATATAGATGGTAAAATTCAAGAGGGCAACATTGATGAAGAATTTCTGGAGGAAGACATGTGATGAATTTTAAGAGGACGATGTGGATGAAGGAGTGAAAAACACTTAGAAAGGGGGGATTGAATAAGTGTAACTTCTCAAAATGGTAGATAAGAAATAAAGAACACAATTTTTTTTATCCTAGTTCGTTGTTAACTAAACTACTCCAGTCCACCCCTGACAAGGTGATTTACCTCAACTGAGGATTTAATCCAATGATCCAACTGATTACAATGGTTTTCCACTTAGATACCCTCTAAGTCTTCTAGAGTCTATAGATCACAACTTGATCACTCTAGGAAATCCTTTTACAATCAATGTAAAATAAATGTTTACAAGAGTTTAGATTGCTTCTAATAAAGCTGTAATCACAAAGTGATATTTCTCTTAAGTTCTAGTTCTTAACACTCACTAAGATATTACAAAGTTGTGAGGTTGAAGATGAAGTTCTTCTTTGAATTTCAGTTTGACAGTGTTTCGGTATTTTTGCGCAAGAGTGTTGTATACTGTTTCTGAATGGAACTTCTTTTTTTTTTTAAATAGATAATGGAATTAACGGGAGCAAAAGGGATGCTCCGGCCCGATACAAAGACGAAAACCTCTACCTTTCAAAACAAAGGAGAGGAAGAGTATTCCAACTATAAAAATTACAAAGATTTGCTCTCTTATGAAAAGCGCATAACCACCTCCAAGAGATTGCTACAATATCCGACATACAATCGGTAAAGCTAAATTCTTCCTTTTTGAATATCATCGCATTACGCTTTAGCCAAATCATCCAAACCGTTGCAAGCCAAACGGTACCCGCTATCATTCTCTTATTTTTGCAAGAAATTATCCGGAAGTTAAAGAAGAATTTCTCATATTCCTCAAGCGACAAAAACTCCGATAAATCAAGCCACATGAAAACCCTTCTCCATATTCGAACAGAAATCTCACATAAGAAGAAGAGATGAGATAATGTTTCCTCTCCGGTAGAACATAAGCCGCAAACCGAATCAACACCTACCACCAAAACACCTCTTCTCACCAATTGATCTCTAGTGGCTAATCTATTTAAAATAAATCTCCAAGCAAAACAAAGAATCTTTGTAGGTACTTTAAATTCCCAAAGAAAAGTTAAAGCCATAACCTTATTACTATCCATCGGCGGACCGGATAAGGAAACCTTCAAAAAATCATAGCAAGATTTAACGGTAAAACTCCCATCTGAAGTCCCTTTCCAAGAGTAGCTATCCTCAACATCTTCTGTAATCTGCATGGCCTTAAGAACCACCAGCAATTCGTGCAGCTCTGCTGCCAGCCGCTGATTGGTGGCATTTTCCAACCCCTCTTCACTGCATAACGCAGCCAGTCCGCCTGAACCAACCTCCAGCGCTGCCCCTTGACCGTGGCTGTCAGTCTGCAGCAGCTCCGCTGCTGTCCCTAGGCTAGGCACGGCTGTTTGTAGCAGCCCCGCTGCAATATTGGCCGCGGAACTTCCCTCTTCAAACCAACTAGCCAAGTTCCAACGCTAACCTCCTTCAAAGAATGTCCCTGCACAATTAATAGATTCCAGAAAATTTCCAGCAATAGAGAATAAATTAGGGAAAGATTCCATCAAAGATTTTTGTCCCGTCCAAGTTGCGTACCATAACGGAGTAGAGGCTCCATTACCAATTTTACATTTAATAGAACTCGTAAAGTGATCGAAGAGAAGCTTCTCATAATTGTCCGAAACTATTAAGTCCCTCCACCAATGCGACTCCTTCTTATACAGAATAGAGATATCTCCTATCAACACTTTTAGTCTTATGTTGCCGTATCTAGCTTCTAACAAATCTTGCCACACCGCCTCCTTTTCCGTAAGAATACGCCACTTCCATTTACTTAGTAAAGCGACATTCATTATCTCCACATTCTTCACCCCCAAACCTCCTTCCTTTCTAGATTTACAAACCGTATCCCAACTAACCCAATGGATAGGTTTATCTAAATCGCCGCCTCCCCAAAGAAACCTACTTTGGATGGTTTTAATCTCTTGTAATACCTTTTTAGGCGCTTTGTAAAAAGATAACCAATAAATCGGAAGAGCATTAAGAACCGAATTAATCATTTCCACCCTACCCGCCATGCTTAGATGTCTACCTCTCCAAACATTTAACCGTTTTCTAAACATAGCCAAAAGGTCTTTCCACATATTGATTTTCCTAGGGCTATCACCAATTTTCACCCCAAGAAACTTAAACGGTAAAGTTCCCACTTTACAAGATAAGAAAGACGATGCCGCTTCCATATACCAATCTCCCACATTAATGCCATAAATATTGCTCTTATGAAAATTAACTTTAAGACCCGACATCATCTCAAAACCTCTAAAAATAGCTTTCAAACTCCAAAGGTTCGCGGTATCTCCTTCGGCCAAAATAATTGTGTCATCCGCGAATTGGAGCAAATCCACCTCCTTCCCCTCTTTGTAACAAAACCCCTTGAACTCACCTATCTCCTTAGATCTTCTCATAAGCATCGTAAGAACCTCCATGACCAACACAAAAACAAAAGGAGACAACGGGTCTCCTTGTCTAAGACCTTTCTCCACACTAAAGTCTTTGGTAGCACTCCCATTAACTAGAATGGCCAAAGAATTAGTGAAGATACAACACTCCATCCACCTCATCCAACGATCTCCAAAACCCATCCTTTTCATGATATATCTAACAAAGTTCCAACTCACTCTATCATATGCCTTCTCAAAATCGACTTTCAAAACGACACAACTCCTTTTCTCTTTTTTCGCTAAGTCCATCACCTCATTCACAACAAGAACACCATCCAAAATGTTTCTACCTTCCATAAATGCCGTTTGATTCTTCGAAACGAGGTTCCCGATCACCCTCTTTAGCCTATTTGCCAACAACTTAGCTAAAATCTTGTATAAACTTCCCACCAAACAAATAGGTCGGTATTCATTCAAAGATTGGGGATTATTGGATTTTGGGACTAAGGTAATAAACGAGGAAGTACAAGCTTTGATAACTCTAGTCCTCTCATAGAAGTCTTTAACAAATTGTAGAACATCCTCTTTTATCACCACCCAAAACCTTTTGAAAAACTCCAAAGTAAAACCATCCGGTCCCGGGCTTTTGTTCCCAACACACGACCAAATTGCCTCTTTCACTTCTTCTTCCGAAAAACCCCTCTCTAGCCAAGTAACCTCTTCCTCCTTTAAAACCTTAAAAACAAGGCCTTCCGGAACCGGTCTTTCATAATCTTTCTCCTTATAAAAAACCTCAAAATGTCTATTAACCTCCTCTTTTATATCCTCAACACCTTCAATTCTTCCTTGTGAGCCTTCCAAAGAAGTGATTGCTTCCCGTCTATGCCTCTCTTGAGAGGAAATGACCGTTGGGAGCATTTAATGCTTTGCATGAATAGTACAACGCTTCATTTAATGTTTCACACTTTTGTCAACTACCTCGAGCCATGCTTTTGCTGCTTTTACTGATTTTTCCTTTTGTAGCTTCTAACGTTCTTTTTTCCAGTCAGAGATTTAATGTTATAGCCTTTTCATCTTGTACTTTCTTCTGGACTCATAATGTATAGAATAGACGTTTGAATTTCAGAGTCTCCAGCTTTGGTGCAGATGCAACTTCTATCTTCAGACTTGAAGTGCTTTGAGCGTGATACCATCAGAGCTTCAGAGCTTTCACTTCTGACTTCCATCTTCTGGTGCTTTCTAGATCATGTTTTGATTCTGCAGGACCATCTTCTGATGTCTTGCCAGACCATGTTCTGATGAAGCCATCCAGAACTTCTGGGTCAGTGCTTCTGAACGCTGATTTGTGCATACTCTTTTATACTTTTCCTGAAATGGAAAACGTGAATAATTAGAGTACCACGTTCTCTTATACAAAATTCATACATAATGTTATCGTCAAAACTAAGAATATTGATCAGAACATTTCTTGTTCTAACAGTGGGTGATGAATTCCAAGAAGACAAACTTGAATTAGTTGGATGTCTTTTTTTTTTTGTCTTGTAGTTGAAAGCATTAAACTTGAACTATGCTTTTTATTCTTTTGTTGAACTATGTTTTTTGTTATTTTGCTAGGGTCATACTTCAAAGTATTAAACTTAGTATTATAAGTAATCTTATGTTAGGCATTTTGTTTACTGGATACTATCTTAAATTAGTGTTTGAACTCAAATTTATTATAATGCAACTTTTATGGATGTACAGTTAAATTTGATCTTGTATAAGTTATATTTAATCGATTTTTTTAAGCCAATCATCATCGACTAGTTTTTTTAGAAAATAACTGCAAAATTGTATATTTTATGCGGACATCGTAAAAGAACAACTTATAAGCTATGGCTACACTTTAAAAATGATCCTCCTAATTCAGATTTAAGGCAACGATTATTAATTGTAGCTGCATATGGCAACGCTTAAAAAACGTCGCCTCAAAGGTCACAAATAATCGTCCCCTATTCCTTTTGTTTAGGAGACGTTTTTTAAAAGCGTTCCCAAAGAACATGAAAAAACGTCCCCTTAGACAATAGGCAACGCCCGCACAGGAGACACTTAAGAAACGTCCCATATTATTTTAGGCAACGATTTCCAGAGTTTTGACAATATTTTTCAAGTATTGCCAGAGACAACAAATGTTGTAGTGCGTGTTTGCAATATCAATGTGGCATCGTAGGGTATATAAAGTTGGGTACAAGATTCACTTAACCTTTATAAATTCAAAAGTTTTTGAGTTTTGATATTTGCAACACTATCTTGAATGATATATAAAAAGAAAAAAAAATGGTCTGAACAATTGTTGCACCTTCCTACTGTTGTTGGGCTAACCATAGAAGATAGTCCTATATACTTTTAATTGAAGACACTGAATATGTTCTATGTGTCTTGTTAGTTTATTTGAAAAGTTTGTGGTGCAAGAACTGTATTTTGTAGAAACAATATGTTGTTTTTCTTTGTTATTTTATTATTGCGTATATTTGAATTATTAATGTTTAGTTATGAAATGAATTAGTTTAGGGAGAATTAGTATTCATTTTTATACATGATCGTTAAATTTTTGTTGAGTTATCTTTTTTTTTTTTTACATCTATTTTTGTTGAGTTATCTATTTATTTTACTATGTTATAAATGAATTTTAAAAGTAAGAGAAACAAAAATATGTAGGGATGGGGCTTGAATTGTGTTGCTTTTTCCATATATTCAATCACAAAATGCATTGCAACGGAATAATAAGGGAATAGGGATAGAGAAGATCACACACAAAAAAAGAGAAATTATACTAGTTCACCTAGTTAATAAGAGGCTAATCACTTTTAATAGATTTCTACTATAATCATAATTGATTACAAACAACCAATAAGATTTATGGTCTTACTTCGTTTAAAAAAGCTTCCATGGCTTAAACTTTTAAGGACTTGTTTATCTCACGGCTTTAGAAAAATTACAAAGTGCTTTGTATACAACTATTTTCGAAGAACGGTGATGGAGTCTGTTGTTCATACTGATTGGAAAGAGGTGGGTAAGGGTAAACGGAATAATGGTGGTCCGCATCAGTCTGGTCGTTGGGATATCTGGAGGAATATTGTAAGCAAAGGAGAAGGCGAGAGGACGACTTTTTTTGTTTCAGACTTTGGAGATAGGTGGAGGGCAAAGGATCTTTTCTTTGAGTTTAAAGAGTTGGGGCTGGTGGAAGAGGTGGTCATACCTCCGAAGAGAGACTGGAGGGGCCAGAAATATGGCTTCGTGAGGTTCCTCGCTGTTGAAGATAAGAGGACCTTAGAGGTTAAGCTGGATAACATCTGGTTGGATGGTAGGAAACTGTGTGCCAATCTTGCTAAATTCGAAAGAAAGAAGGTGGAGCAAGTTGTGCTACGTAAAGATACGGGAGCTGCTAGGTCAGGTCCTCGGAAGGAGGTCAACAAGGGAGGTATTAAGGATGCTGTTTTTTCTCATAAGAGTTTTGCTGAAGTAGTTGGAAGGTCCGGTCCTTCTGTGCTCAAGGGAGTGAAGGAGGCTTGCAAAGCTTTTGTTTTCAACTCGGAGGAGGATGATCTGAGGAGGTTTGAGAACTTTATGGTGGGCATTGTGAGAACACCTGGGTTAGCATATGGAGTGGGGAAGAGTCTATTGGAAGAAGGGTTTCTTTCGGTTCGTGTAACTCCGCTAGGTCCCAACATGTGCTTATTGGAGGAAATGCACGAAGGCTGTATGGATACGCTGCTAACCGGTGGAGGCAAGTGGCTAGAAAGGAGGTTCAAAGAGGTTAGGAAGTGGAAGCCGTCGGATGCGGAGTGCTTTAGAGCGGTTTGGATCTCTGTCTATGGAGTTCCTTGCCATGCTAGGAATGCCAAGTTCCTGGAGGCATTATTAAATGACATTGGGTGCGTAGCAAATTTGGACTTTCTAGAGGACATTCCGACAAGGCTGGATGTGTTGACCTTCATGGTATTTTCTAAGTCTGCAGAACCTATCAGAAGCAACGTGGAGGTGTGTCTAGACGGTGCATGGCATAGGCTGATGATTATAGAGGACCCTTCGTATTCGTTGGTTAATGACGAGGATGTCTCTGGTTCCGGTTGCCTTAACAGTATCTCCGATTCGTTTTCTATGGCGTCAGAGAGAAGTTTTGGAGAGGAGGAAGAAGAGAAGGGGAACGGACTGGGTTTTGGCGCTTCTTCCAATAAGACGGCTGCGCATGTTGGTGTTTCGGCGGCAAAGGGGGACGAAGGCAGGGAAGTTTCTCAGGGCATTAATTGCAATTGTATGGGAATAGATCTTTCTTCTCTGAAAAGCTTCTGTCCCGAAAGTCAATCGACTAATACCCCTATTTTAATGAAAAGTAGTGAGGATCCTACTCTTAGACATAGCAACCTAGGTGATGTGGCTAAGAAGGTGGGCCCAGGGGGGTTACTTATTAACTCTTTTCTTATTAACGAAAACATAGTCTCCGGTTTGGAAAAAAGGGTTGGGCCTAGTGAAGATAGTGGGCCAAAGATTGTGGGCAGTGCAGCAACAATTTTTCCGGATCCAAACGCAAGGGCTTCTTTTCCATTAGCCCAAATGCAAAGAGAGAGGAAAGGAAACACTGTGTCTTTTGACGAACAATGCTGTAAAGTCAAAAACTCAAAGAAGGCTAGGCGTAAGATCAGGGAAGTTCTAGATCTTGGAGAAAAGGTGGACGACTTTACGATGCCGGTGGGAAATAGGACATGTCTCTACCATGAACCGCCGGTGCAAGTTCCAGGTGTGATTTCTTCGACTCTGAACAATAATTACCTTTCCGGCGGTGTTCATTTATCGTGTGAATCTTTAGCTAATTCAGACATTAGGAACTGCAATGGTAGAATTCTGAATAATGAAAGGGGTACAAATGCGGAGGGATTATGGAGTTCAATGAAATTGCTGGGGATATCGGCGAAAGGTCGGGAGAGTGATATGGTGGCCAGGTTGGAAGAATTGGAAAAAAGAAAATCCAAAGGCAAGGTGGTTCTGAAGGAGGCTGGAAGCGGTTTGAAATGATTGTTGTTTCTTATAACATCAGAGGTGGAGGTAGTAGGATCAAAAGAAAAAGGGTAGGTTATTTGATCCAAAAAGAAGACACAGATGTTTGCTTCATTCAGGAGTCTAAGTTAAAGGAGGTGGATATAGGAGTGGTCAAGGATTTATGGGGTAAGGACAACGTTGAGTGGTCCTCGTCTGATGCAATTGGGGCCTCGGGGGGCATGCTGATTATGTGGAGAAAGGATTTGTTCTGTCCGCTTTTTAGTTTCAAAGGCAACGGTTTCATTGGGATGGGAGTCTCGTGGAAAGGCTCTTTGATCTATTTAGTGAATGTTTACGCGTCGTGTGATCTCTCTATCAGAAGAAGGACTTGGAGGAGACTTGTCGAGATCAAAAATTCATTTCCTGTTGGATCTTGGTGTGTGGGTGGTGATTTTAATTCTGTCGCCCATGTTGGTGAGAGGGTAGGGTGCAGTAATAGAAATTACAGTAACGACATCATCTGCTTTAGGAGTTTTGTGGAGGATTTGGACTTAGTGGATCCTCCTACTTCGGGGGGCAAGTTCACTTGGATGAACAGCAATGGTAGAGCCATGAGCAGAATCGATAGATTTTTGCTGTCAGAGAATCTTATGAGGGATTGGAATGTGGGTTCTCAAGTGATAGGTAGTAGAGATTTGTCTGATCATGCTCCGGTTTGGATTAAAGGTAATAGGAAAGATTGGGGCCCCAAACCGTTTAAATTCAACAACAACTGGTTGAAGCACAAAGACTTTGCATCATTCGTGGAGAAGGAGTGGTGTTTGATTAAAGTGAAAGGGAGAGGCGATTTTTGCTTGGCAGAGAAGCTGAAAGTGCTAAAACAAAGACTCATTTGGTGGAACAGAGTGGTGTATGGTTGGATCGACTTGAGGATCAATGAAGCTAGCAAGGAGATCCAATTGTTAGATAACGAGTTTGTTCTTTGTGCCGGTAACGCTTCGGAGAATACTATAAAAAATAGGGCTAAAGAAGTGGAATTGTTTTGGGATGGTCTTATAAAGAAAGAAGGGTTTCTTCGCCTCAAGTCAAGACAACTATGGCTTAGTGAAGGAGATTGTAACACTCGGTTTTTTCATAATTTCTTGCGAAGCAGAAGAGGATCTAACTCTTTGTGCTCTATTAAGACTAATTCGGGCTATGTTGAAGAAGTGAGAGAGGTCAAGGAGTTTGTGTTCAACCATTTCAGTAGGTTTTTCAATTCGGAGGAAGGAGAAAGACCGAAGCTAGTGGAGCTTGGCTTCGCTAAGCTGTCGTGTTCGGATAGGGAGATGTTGGAGGGACCGTTTGGGGAAGAGGAAGTGAAGGAGGCTTTATGGAATTGTGATGGTAATAAGAGCCCCGGTCCGGACGGGTTTTCCTTGGAGTTTTTCAAGTCTTTTTGGGGTATTTTGAAGAGTGACATCATGAGATTTTTTGTGGACTTCCATTCAAAAAGTAAGCTAGGGAAATCTTTCAAGTCGTCTTTTATAGCTCTTATTCCCAAATCCAACAACCCGCAAGAATTGAGTGAGTATCGCCCGATTTGTTTGGTGGGGAGTATCTATAAATTGCTAGCTAAAGTTTTGGCTTCTAGGATCAAGAAGGTGGTAGGTAAATTGGTCTCGAATAACCAAACCGCTTTTGTCCCGGATAGAAATATGATGGATGGAGTGTTTTTGGTGAATGAAATTCTTGATTGGTCCAAGAGGTATAAAAAAAGTTGCTTTCTTCTTAAGGTGGACTTCGAAAAGGCGTATGATTCCGTTTCTTGGGAGTACTTGACTTTCGTGCTTAAGGAAATGGGGTTTGGGGACTTATGGCTAAAGTGGATGGAAGAAAGTGTTTTTTCTAGTTATATGTCTATCTTAGTGAACGGGAGCCCGACGAAAGATTTTAAGGTTAGTAAGGGCCTTAGGCAAGGGGATCCCTTATCTCCTTTCCTCTTTGTGCTTGCTATGGAAGGGTTAACCGCCTTAGTGAGGAAATCGGTGGTGCAAGGGGCTTTTAAACCCCTTAAGTATGGTGAAGGGAAATATGTCGACATTTTGCAATTTGCGGACGACACTATTGTGCTAGGGGAGCCGTCGATCGATAATCTTTGGTGTTTAAAAGTTGTGTTGAGAGGGTTTGAGCTAGTGTCGGGCTTGAGAATAAACTTTACCAAGAGTAACGTTTATGGTGTAAATGTGGGTGGGTGGTTCTTGAACTCGGCGACTTACTTTCTTGGTTGTAAAAAAGGCGAGATTCCTTTTTTGTTTCTTGGAATTTTGGTTGGGGGCAATCATAGAAGAAGGATAGCTTGGGCAAAAGTTATTCAACACATAAAAAATAGACTTTCGTCGTGGAAGGGGAAGACTATTTCCATTGGTGGTAGGGCGACGCTTATTAATGCGGTGATTAACGCTATTCCTCTATTTACGTTTTCTTTCTTCAAAGCTCCTAGTTCGGTTATCAAAGAAATTAGAGGCATAGCTAGCAACTTCCTTTGGGGGGGAGCAAAAACAATAGGTGTATCCATTGGGTGAATTGGAAGACGGTGTGTAAATCCAAAGATAAGGGAGGCTTGGGAATAAGGGATGTAGGAGAAGTTAACAAGGTGCTTCTACTTAAATGGAAGTGGAGATTGCTTAGGGAGGATAAGGCCATATGGAGCGATTTTATCAAAGAGAGGTATAGAGTGCCGAAACTTATTGTTCAAGGTTATGAGGTAGGCGGAACAAAGTCGAAAGATTCATTGTGGTGGAGGGAGGTGATCGATAATAAGGTTAAGCTGGAGGTTGAAGAAGATGGTTTCAAGAGCAACGTTAGGTGCATGGTAAACATAGGAGATAATATCATGTTCTGGACAAGTCTTTGGTGTGGGGATGGTATCTTTTGTGAAGCTTTCCCGAATCTGTTTGCTGTTTCGAATAATAAGTTCTGTACTGTTGGTGACACTTTTTACAGGTCTGGTGAGCAAACCATTTGGCAGCCAGCGGTTTTCATGGGAGCGGTAGGGGTCGCGGATGGGGCGGTGTTGGGTTCTGTTACGGCTTCTCAGCTACTGCATCTTATGGCTAAGTTGGAGACCGCTCGGTTAGGCGACGGTGCAGTGGATGATTTCGTTTGGAAGCTGGAGCCGTCAGGAAAATTCACGGTGGGAAGCCTTGCGGCTGCTGTTTCGAAGTCTAAACAAGGAGCTTGGCAGCCCATAATGCACAGTAAGTTAAAGATAATTTGGAATTTGGATATTCCCCTTAGGATAGCAATATTTGCTTGGAGATTGATTATCTTAAGGCTGCCCACTATTGATTTTTTGCTTGCAAGAGGAGTTGTAAACATACAGAATTTATGTTGTGTGTTTTGTGGGCTTTACCCGGAATCTATAGGTCATCTTTTTTTTGATTGTAATGTGGTGAAGGATATGTGGGAGAGGGTTTATTCTTGGTTAGGTGAGGATGTTCACTTTTCTCTAAATCAATTTAAGGATTTGTTGGATGTTCAAGTGGTGGTCAAGAAAGTTAACGAGAGGGAGAAGGTGTCTATCATTTGGATTTCTTTAGTTTGGAGTTTATGGATTATGCGAAACTCTATCATTTTTGAGCAAGCTTCGTTTAGTTTTGATTTGGTGTTCGGTAACGTGGTGCAACTATCGTGGAGTTGGTTAGTTAGATCTAGTGAACCAAAACTTTGTTCTTCTTATTATGAGTGGTATAAGTTACCGTTAAGGTGTTTTATTTCCTTGTAATTTTGTAAAAGGGTTGCACCCCTAGTGCGATTTCTTTAATCAATTGCCTATTGAAAAAAAAAAAAAAACTATTTTCGAAGAGTTGTAAATTTAATACATCTCAATTACAAGTTATTGACTTTTCAAAAATAAATGAATATAACACTTATTCCTAAGTTTTTTTTCTTTGTTAATGTGTGTTTGGAAAAACTTACAGTATTAGAATGACACAATAATTACATGTTTGCTATTTTGACACTGTAATTCTACACTACGCCATGTAAATATTGTTCACTAATACTAAAATAATTATTTAAATATTCATGTTCACTTCTTTTCTTGTCTCATGTGTCCAGACAACATTTTCTCTCTCTTTATAAGACCCACATACCCAATCACCTTTTTCTCCTTTCTTCTTTCCACTCCTTCTTCTCATTCCATGCATTCTTTCTCACTTATCCATTGATATTAATCTTCTTCTTTTGGATCATATTTTCAATTGTTTATAATGAAAGATGAATAAAAAAATTTGATAAAGCAAAGTTGGATAATGCAATGCAAGAAGTTGGTTAATCGTATTTAAAGCTTGGTTAATATAGACCCCAACATCAAAACACAGAAAAATTGGTAAAATCAAGTTGGTTAATGCAGTGTGAGAAGCTGGTTAATTCCGTTTAAAATCTAATTAATATAGATACGGACACGAAAACAGAACAAAATTTGTAAAAAAAACTTGGTTAATTTAGTGCAAGAAGTTGATTAATGGCTTTTAAAGTTTGGTTAATATAGATCCATACATTAAAACACATAAGTTTTTTAAATAAGAGTGGTTAATGCACTGCAAGAATTTGGTTAATGGTATTTATATAGTAATTATTTTCCAAAATATAGTTAATGGTGTTAATGAATGGTGAAGAAGAAATGGTAACGGGGAAAAGTAAAGAGAGGGAAAAAATTGTTTAATAAAATCTGGCCCATTAAGTATACGGTGTAGTGTAAAAGTGGGTGTCAAAATATCATTTCTTCAATAATTATACAAGTCAGTAGTAGAATGTTTTGTGTGTTTCATTGTTTGAGGTAGATCTTTATTATAAGACTAAAGATTCTAAAATGTTTTGTGTATTGTCTTTTCCGATCATTTGGTCATTGGGAAAAGAGATGTTAGAGTTGTTCTATCTGTATAAAATCGTTATATCCATTTATTTTTTTATACTAATCTTTATCCTTTTATTCTTTTTACTGACATAATTGTCATGGCGTAGTGTTCACAATATTCTCTCTTAGGTGACGTAGCACACTAGATCTTCTTAAATAAAGTGCAGTATATTAGTTATTCATTAAGGCATAGATGATTATTAGAGTTGAGTATTGATGATCAGGTGTGTGTAGGTACAAATGATATTTTTGTCTTAAGGTGTAGATGGTCACATTAGTGTTTGAACAAATGGTTAATCTTGTTGACTTGAGTGGAGATGATCATTTCCTTAGGGGAAAATGATAATTAATTTTGACTTAGTGTAAATGATCATTTTCACTACGTCAAATTTGAGTTTTGCCAACACAGCTACCAAAGCGCTTTTAGGCAAAAGCGCTGCTATAGGTTTCGCTAAAAGCAAATCTAAAAAACAAGGAGAAAAAGCGCTGTTGTAGGGGAACATAAGAAAGCGCTTAAAAAAGCGCTGGTAAAGGGTCCCCTTGCGAAAGGGCTTTTGAAAAAGCGCTGGTAAAGGCCCCACATTTCAAAGCGCTTTTGAAAAGCGCTGGTAAAGGCCCCCCATTACAAAGCGCTTTTGCTAAAAGCGCTGTCTTAGGCCATGTATTTTTTAAAAATAAAACAAAACATCCCAAAACCCTAATTCATTTTCACGATTTTCTACAGTAGTACGAACTCTCTCTTCTCTGGTGCCCCTCTGTTTCGCTCACCCTCTCTCCGCCGTCCCTCTGTTTCGCTCACCCTTTCTTTTTTTCATTTCCTTCCATTCTCTCTCTCTATACCTTACCCTTTATTATCACCCATTTCTTCATCTCCCCTTTCCCTCAAAACCAAACCCTAAAAACTAAAATGTGTTCGTTTTTGGGATCGTAATCGAGTGCGGGCGATAATAGTTTCGTGATTCGCGCGCCTCTTTGTTATTTCGATTTCAATTCCAATGGCGAAAGAAACTCCTACTTGTTCTGATTGAATTTTTTGTTTGTTGCTATCATGTCTGATTTGGTTGCTCGTACGGGTCGGCATTGTTGCACCCCAATTTTTGACCTCTGAGATCCCATCATTTTCTAAGTGTTATGATCATTATTGTTATACCCCAAAATTCGCCCTCGTTCTTTTTTCAAAAAAAGAAGTCAACAGACTTCTGTCTAAAAATTTGGATTTTTATACAATCTTGGATTTTTATTTCATAAATATCCTGATTTTATAAATACTCAATTTTTAGAATTTTTTATACAGTATTTTGGTTCGCTGCTAAATTTATTCTTACATAAACGCCAAATATTGTTTATCACTTCATACACTGTTTATTTGAGATTTATTTTCAGATAAATAATGCTGACACAGTTGGTGCAGAAATTAAAATTTGCAGGCGCGGAGTCCGGGTTTCAGATTATACTGGTAACAATTAAATTATTATTGGTTTTATTTCCCACTAATTTTTATTTTTATACTATATTATTTTTTCAAAATCTCTTTCTTTCTTTTCAAATATCTTCCTTTCTTTCCAAATCTCTTTCTTTCAAATCAAATCCTAGCTTTATTCTATACCCCTTTTCTTTTCAAAACCTACCATACTTTTTTTTCAAATCCTACTACTATTCAAACGGTACACTCCACTCCCAACGTCTCTATCTCTCTCTTTTCACTCTATAAATACTCCTCATTTTTTCCATAAATTCTCACATCAAATTTCACTCATCTCCCAAATTTCTCAAACTTCTATCTCATAATTATTTTCTCTTCTTCCTCGGCAAAAATGGGAAAGTGGATGGATACACTTTTTCTTATAGTCATCACTATTTTTACGGTGATCATGTCCTTCTTCTGTCTGCATAGTCCTGAAAAATGCGGACCTGCGATGGTTACACTTCCGATCATCTATTTTCTGTTGTTCATAGCATGGATTATTAATCGTCATTTTTAAAGTTTGTTGTATTTGTCGCTTTCAAATAGTGTACCGTTTATTTTATTTGTCATACTGTTCATTATATTATGTAATATTTGTACTGTTAGTATTAAATGTTGTACTATCTGTCGTACAGTAGTTTAATTATCAAGATAATATTATGTGTGTTAAATATTTATTTTTCTGTGCATTAAATATTTTTTTTCAAGGTTATTATCGGTATTTTCGTTCGCGTACAGTATATTTTATTTATTTATTATGTTTGTGTTTTTCTAACAGCTCAGGTAAATAAATTTTTCACCATTAACACAACAAAAACAAAAAAAGAAAAAATTAATTTTAACTGTTGAATTTTCACTTTAACTGTTACGTTAATACCCGGACAGCTAGTTACCAGTCAAACCCGCTATCAGCGCAATTCTCCGTGTTTGTACCATCAGTCAAATCAATTTTTCGCACTTCAAATTTCCAAGATTTTGTTCTAGAAGTCTTCTGATAATCACGTGGTCAACAGAGACTCAACACTGCACAAAAATCAGGTACGCCTAACTGTCTCCTACACAAACAGTCCCTAACTAGGTTTTTTTTTTTTTTTCAGGAGAACGAGTTTTTGAGACCTCAAATGGATTTCATGGATCTACATACGTCTCAAAGTACCACCAGACAAATTTTCAAACTTCGATTCGCTCGGACGCACAGTAAACAGCTCAAACAGTCAACAGACGACCAGTTTGACCAAAAAGTCAACAGACAGTCAAAAATGCAATTTTTGGTCAACATCCATATTTTGTCAAAAGATTCATCATGTGATCAATGGTTGATCATAATTCATCAAGAAAAGTTCAGAAATCGACAAAACTCAAAATTGCAAAATTAGAGTTTTTTACCTAAAAGTCAACTGAACTTTGACCGACCATAACTCTCTCATAATTTATCAGAAAAATTCCAACCAAAGCTCATTCTCAAGTAAATTCAATTCTCTACAACTTTGATGTTGGGACCAAGGTCAAGAAATGCTTCCGCCTAAGAGATATAAGCCAAAACATTACAGGTCATTTTCAAAGTCAACAAAAAGCAGTTTTTTGTCAAAGCCCATATCATCAAGATAACTTCTCCAAATGCAAAAACGCTTCCAAAGTGGCTTGTAGAGGACATCTTGGGCTTTCCAAAAAGTTAAAGAACACTTTCATAGGATCAAAATTGAGGGAGATATGCCTTGATGAAGTTGACCTTTTTTGGAAAAATGCATGAAACAAGTAATGACCAAAATTTGATTTTTTTTCAAAAAGGCCAATTCTTTTGTGATTCAATCTTGATTCTCATATGTTTAAAGGGCATCCACGACCCATCCATGATTCATGACATTTTTATTTCATTTTAATTAAATTTTATTCATTTAAAGTTTAATTAAAGTGAGATAATTCAAAGATATTATCAAAGATGCTTATGGTTGCCAATCAAGACCAATTCAAGATGTTTAAATATATTATTGCAAGATTGAAGAGAATAATACTTGAGTGTTTTAACCATGGTTAAGAAATACACTCATTGAAAATATTCCATTATCATATTTTTTCCACAAAATCAATCATGACAATTTCCACTTGCAAGGCTTCCAAGATCAAACTCTTTGCCTATAAATAGAACTTCATTTTCTTCATTCAAGGGAGAGAAAAAAGAGGAGGAGGAACAAGAGAAGAATAACAACACACTCCAAAAGCATAGCATAAGTTTTATATTTTTCAAAAGTTTCAAGAAACTTGTAAAAATCAAGGCTCATTCAAATAGCCACTTTCAATCAATTTCAATCACTCTATTCCACTCTTGGGACATCATAGAGTAAGTACAATGTAATTTTTAATATGTAGTAGTGTTAGGAGTTCATGAATTAAAAACTCCATATTTATGCATATTTTCAATTTCTCAAAAAAAAATGTTTTAATTTTAGTTTTAAGTTGATAAAATGTTTATTTAATTTTTAACATAAAAATATTTTATTTCTTTTCATAATTAATTTATATTGCTTAATTAATTAGTAATTATGTAAATATTGCTTTTTAATTATTTTTAACCAATCAAAAAACTCCAAAAATATTTTCCTTTTAGATTTAGTTTTATATTTTTTTTATAATCTAATTTTTGACATATAAAATAATATTTTTCTTGTTAAGTTTAATTATTTGTATAATTATTTGTTTAATTAGCTTGTTAATTAACTTAAAATCAATTCCAAAAAATCATAAAAAAAAATGAATTAAGTTTAATTTGTTTTATATTTATTTTTGTATATTATTTGATATTATTTCTTATCTTTTTCCTTTGTCCCAAATCAGAATAAAAGATCAAATATGGCAGAGATTGTATGCATTTGATTTAAGACTTTTGGAAATTTATCGTGTAGTCGCTATGATTCTATCAAGCTTCTGATAAATTTTCATTAACTTTAAATCCGAGATCATCATTCACTCACCATCGATCTTCACTAACATCGTGGATATACTTGACTAGCTTCAAGATGATTCACGTGCTAACATACTAACAATTGACTTTAATTTCCGCATTTTATTATAGTGTTCTTTATATTTCTTGCTTTATGCTTTATTTTATTATTTATTATTTATGTTTCTGTTATTTTTTCTTTGTCCATTTGGACGTATTATTTATATTTCTGCTATTTTTCTTTGTCCACTTGGACATATTATTTATGTTTCCGCTATTTTCTCTTTGTCCATTTGGACATTTATATTCCGCTATTTTCTCTTTGTCCATTTGGACGCTATGTTTATGTTTCCGCTATTTTCTTTTTGTCCACTTGGACCATACTTTACTTTTATGCTAAAAAACTAATAAACAACAAAAATCGAAAAAAAAACGCTTAAGGTTCTCTCTTGGACTACTGGTTACTATCCCTAGCATTTTGGAGATTCGGACTTATGGACTTAGTGCCTCTGGACCCTTATTCTGTTATTACTCTGTGGTTGTTCTGTCTGGCATTGGATTGTTGTCTGTTTGCGTATGCAGGTATTTCCTTGAAAATCCTTGATGGTTAATTCTAAGGCATTGAGATAAGGATTTTACCCGAAAACAGCCGTTACTCTGCCCGATTTTCATCAAAATTTTAATGTACTTAAATGCAAAGTGGTGCTAAAGATAATAAGTTCATCTGGATCTCCAAGTGGTAATGCGTCGGTCAACTGTTGGTTTCTTATTTTGGTCAGATCATTCTCTCCTTAAACTTTTATTTTAAGCACTAGGATAGCCTTTTCATCTCCTCCCACTTCTTAAATTTTCAAAATCTTCTCCCTTTTTCCAAAATCTTCTTATGTTTGTAAAACCTCTTTTAAAAATCTTTTCTTATAAAATATCTTTTGCCCTTAGTGGCTTTTCTGCAAAAGTTTAGACACGATTAATTGTTGTAGTGAGTTGCGATACCCCACGATTTTGAAATTGATTGATATAATGAGATCTTTTCTGCGTGAGAGAGCTAGTGGCATACTCGTTGATTTTATCCGAGTTGGAGCCCTTCTTTCATTAGCGATGCAAAGAACTCATTTGTTCTCATGCTCAAGATCAATGGCCGAGTATTTCTCTCCGACGATGATAAAGTGTTTATTCGTTTTTTTTAAACCGTTTTTCCTTTTAAGTGGAACTACATTAGCTCTGACTTCTCCATTGCACCGAGGAGGTATGTAGGCACAAGGCTTAATGTCTTGCCGAGCTTATTTTAAAAATCAAACAAGAGCAAAAGTGATCTAAGCAAAACTAAGAGCCCATGGATAACCATGGATACAAAGGGTGCTTAAAACCTTCCCTTTGTATAACCAACCCCCCGAACCCAAAATCTGTCAAAAGGTCTTTCCTGTTCTTTTATGCCTTTCCTTTTTTGGATAAAATAAAAGTCGGTGGCGACTCTTGCAAAAAAATATAAAAATTCAAAAAAAAAAAAGAGCAAGGAGTCAGTTCGCCTCAAAAAACCGAGTTTACAGAACTGGCGACTCTGTTGGGGAGTGAAAATCTTTTTAAAGAGGGGTTACCTTAGAGTTTTAGATCACTTTAATATTTGCTTATACTTGGTTATTTTGTACATACTTGTTATTTCATGCTATTCTTGATATATGTGTGGTTCTGTCACTTGAGATACATTATGGACAAATCCTAACCCGGATTAAGTACACATAAGAATTAGGTGGAGGGTATAGTCATGTATGGCATACAAGGAGTTCAGTCCTTAAAAAGCTGGCATGAGAATCCTTCCGCTCAGTGGAGGTTCCTTGTTGGTAGTATATGTTTAGCAAGTTCAGTTGCGAAGACATTATTGCTTTCATTGAACTGTAGAAGCTGAGTTGGCCGTAGAACCCATAACCCATCCTGGCCTTATTAGGTTGTGGCGCAGAAACTATTCAGGTGAAGACTTGGATTAGTTGTCATGCGGAGAGCCACACTCAGACGAGTTTTTCTTGAGAATATTATTGGCTCACAAGTTCAGTTGTGCAAGCCGGTAATATCCGAAAGAAGAATGTGGACTCTGACGTATCAGTAGAACATGTTGTGCAGGTGATTAACCCCTAGTACTATCCCATGTTTGGTTCTTTGACCTCATGCTCGTGACGTTGAACTTTGGAACCTACCTTATGTGCACCATGTTTGTGTTACCATTTCTGTATATGTGGCATTCATGCATTCATACATTCATAAAAATCTTTTCCTTTGATTTCCAATGAACTCAGAGGTCTTTTTTGTAAACATCGTAAGTTTCATCAAACTCAATGGATCTTGGGTGTTGATAGGGTGAAAACTCTAATCCACCAAAATGGATGATTGATTTTGATGATAACTTGATCAATGCTTTAATCCAATGCTTTAATGTTTGCAAGTTAATATCTTAAGTTCTTTGAAACTCAAAAAAAAAAATATAAACAACAATTGCATCATTTGCATACATACATTCAGGTTATCCATGAAACTTATCCTTGTCTGTCTCCATCTTTAGAGTTATCTATCTACCATCAAGTTGATTCTTCCTCCTCGAAATCCTCTTCCATAAGGTTTTAGGTCTGATCTTCATTGTCCTTTCCATCAAGGGGCAGCAGGCCATGATTTAGAAAGATGTTTCCCTACTGTTTGTATTTCCTCAGTTATATTGTTTGCTTTTAAACTTTTTTCATTCCAGAATGTTAATTTTAATGAAATGAGCATCGTATTTTTGAATTCATTTTCATCTACTATGTCTATGTTTATGCTTCTTTTACAAAAAAAAAAAATTAAATTATTTTGCTTTCTCTATCAAACTTGTGTTTTATGCAAAGATTGGAGGGAGGATGATGACAAGGAAATACCCAAGTTGTTGAACTGTATGCTTTCAAATAAAACTTTGCTGACGATGTACAGGCATTGTTTCAATTCCCAAACACTGGAGAAATAAGGAAGTTAATCCCTCGTCAACCCCTTTGAGCCTAGAAGTTGGTGTTTCTTTCTATACGAAATAACCCACATTTTAACCCGGGGCAGGGTAGTTCCCAGTTAATTTGGTTGTGCATTCTATTTTAAGAGAATCATTCAATACACCTTTCAACAAGAGTTTTAATCACAAGCTTTCCTCCGCATACATCAAAGAAATGTTGGAGACGCCCAGCAAAAGCCAATGATGGGTCATTATAATCATTAAGCAGGTAGTCACTATCTATCAGGAAAAAAGTATCAAAAAGAGAAAATCAAAGAAAAGCCTGCTAAGTCAAAATCAAAAAATGACTTAGGCAAAAATTAAGGCATCCCGCTGACTGTGAGTTCAAAATAAACAGCTCAGGCAAAAGTTAGGGATATCAAAAAGAAAAAAAGAGATAAGTCAATAAATTCTTAAACCACAAAATGTTGTGACTATCAAAAGGAAGAAGTGACTGCCATCACTAAGTTTTCTTGGCTTGTGAACTATCATCATCACAACAGATAAAATTGCAGAAGTCTCTTAGAACCTGAATGCATATTTTGAATTAACTGGGTTTAGGAATGAAGATCATCACGAAGATGGGGTGGGTTACAAAAAATTTGAGCCTTATACCTTTTATTTTTTAAACCGTGAACCTGACCATGTTACAACCTTCAAAATCCCTAATTGAAGCAAGGTTTATTTTGAAAGCATACTACAACAAGGTTGCGTAAGCTGACTCCCAAGAGATTTACCAATCATTTATGTTGATACCATATCTTTTCTTTATCTTTTACTTTGGTTGTCTTAACCTTTGTGTTTTGACAAGTGATTCCATTTTCTTTACAAAGTGACTTTGATTTCAAAAATATGTTTTGAGCATTGCATTAAAATTACCATTCTTGAATAAACATTTTATTTGCAAGTAAGCACTCATCTTCTAGGAAGTTCAAACAGTAGAGAAACTTGATCAGTGATCCTGTTAGGGGCACATTACTTCAAGATCCTGTTGTTCAGATGTTTAAATCAAGATTTGTTGATCAGAATATCCTCTGCAAGACTTATACTGGGGCAATCTTCTTTAGCAATCCCCAAGCACAATTTATCAGTACTTCTCAAAGGATCATTTGTTTGATACAGTTATCAATGTGACAAGAAGTTTGTTCAAGCATCTTCTTTCCAAGCAGAGTTTTCAGAGTTCCCGTGTTAAGGAATCAAAGCTCCAATCTTGCCTCACAAAAGAGTCAATCCCAGTTGTCATAAATAACTACATTGCATTGAGCATTCATCATGCATAGAAAACTTTAACATCATGCATAGAAACAAAATCATGCTCATTAACATTCTTCCAAGGTCCTGTTGTTGTCAACATCTTACCTTGAGATCAAAGTCCAACTTATTGGCACCTACCAAAACAAATTTATCCTTTTGATTCGTTTTGTCTGTATCTATCTGATATTCTTCATGATATGTCTTGTTTGTTCTGACAATTTTTCAGAACTTTGTCACCTTTTATTCAAAGCTTCTATGGATGTCCCAATTCCCAGTAAAGTGTTATTACCTCATTCAAAGTCACTCTTGAATATCTCTGAGTTCAATCATGTTTTATCTTGATTGTCGTTTGATGCTGCTTCATTCATGGTTTATCTTAAAACGCTTTTGATATTTTCTTCTTAAAATTCAAATCATGTTTTACCTTGATTGACCTTGGTGTTCTCTAATCATGTTTTACCTTGATTGTCACTTGGTATTCTCTAATCATGTTTTACCTTGATTGTCATTTGGTATTTTTCAATCATGTTTTACCTTGATTGTCATTTGATGTTATCCAATCATGTTTTACCTTGATTATCCCTTAATGACATCCAATCATGTTTTACCTTGATGGATCTGTGACGATTATCTAATCATGTTTTACCTTGATTGTCCGTTGATGATTATCCAATCATGTTTTACCTTGGTTATCCTTAATGACATCCAATCATGTTTTACCTTGATGGACCTGTGATCATGTTTTACCTTGATTGTCCGTTGATGATTACCCAATCATGTTTTACCTTGATTGTCATTCGATGTTGCCCAATCATGTTTTACCTTGATTGTCATTTGATGTTGTCCTATCATGTTTTACCTTGATATTCATTTTATGTAGCCACATTCATGTATGCCTCAGATATTCTCTTCTCAAAGTTCAATCATGTTTTATCTTGAAAGCTTTTGTCAACTGTTTCTTTCTTGTGTGAAGTCTGATTCTATTCCTAGATGACGTATACCTTTTCCCTAGCGGAGTCTGTTTACTTCTCCCCATTGGTGTCCTGTTTCCATCTCGTAGAAATCATGTGAATTCATAATCATAAGCATTACATTGCATCTCAGGTTCAAAAATTGTGTTTTTTTATATATTTAAGTCTCTTCCATCACGTTAAAACGAAGATTTACAATCATTGTGTCTCCGGATAGAAGAAACTTAAATAGGGGCATCTGTTGCACCCCAATTTTTGACCTCTGAGATCCCATCATTTTCTAAGTGTTATGATCATTATTGTTATACCCCAAAATTCGCCCTCGTTCTTTTTTCAAAAAAAGAAGTCAACAGACTTCTGTCTAAAAATTTGGATTTTTATACAATCTTGGATTTTTATTTCATAAATATCCTGATTTTATAAATACTCAATTTTTAGAATTTTTTATACAGTATTTTGGTTCGCTGCTAAATTTATTCTTACATAAACGCCAAATATTGTTTATCACTTCATACACTGTTTATTTGAGATTTATTTTCAGATAAATAATGCTGACACAGTTGGTGCAGAAATTAAAATTTGCAGGCGCGGAGTCCGGGTTTCAGATTATACTGGTAACAATTAAATTATTATTGGTTTTATTTCCCACTAATTTTTATTTTTATACTATATTATTTTTTCAAAATCTCTTTCTTTCTTTTCAAATATCTTCCTTTCTTTCCAAATCTCTTTCTTTCAAATCAAATCCTAGCTTTATTCTATACCCCTTTTCTTTTCAAAACCTACCATACTTTTTTTTCAAATCCTACTACTATTCAAACAGTACACTCCACTCCCAACGTCTCTATCTCTCTCTTTTCACTCTATAAATACTCCTCATTTTTTCCATAAATTCTCACATCAAATTTCACTCATCTCCCAAATTTCTCAAACTTCTATCTCATAATTATTTTCTCTTCTTCCTCGGCAAAAATGGGAAAGTGGATGGATACACTTTTTCTTATAGTCATCACTATTTTTACGGTGATCATGTCCTTCTTCTGTCTGCATAGTCCTGAAAAATGCGGACCTGCGATGGTTACACTTCCGATCATCTATTTTCTGTTGTTCATAGCATGGATTATTAATCGTCATTTTTAAAGTTTGTTGTATTTGTCGCTTTCAAATAGTGTACCGTTTATTTTATTTGTCATACTGTTCATTATATTATGTAATATTTGTACTGTTAGTATTAAATGTTGTACTATTTGTCGTACAGTAGTTTAATTATCAAGATAATATTATGTGTGTTAAATATTTATTTTTCTGTGCATTAAATATTTTTTTTCAAGGTTATTATCGGTATTTTCGTTCGCGTACAGTATATTTTATTTATTTATTATGTTTGTGTTTTTCTAACACTCAGGTAAATAAATTTTTCACCATTAACACAACAAAAACAAAAAAAGAAAAAATTAATTTTAACTGTTGAATTTTCACTTTAACTGTTACGTTAATACCCGGACAGCTAGTTACCAGTCAAACCCGCTATCAGCGCAATTCTCCGTGTTTGTACCATCAGTCAAATCAATTTTTCGCACTTCAAATTTCCAAGATTTTGTTCTAGAAGTCTTCTGATAATCACGTGGTCAACAGAGACTCAACACTGCACAAAAATCAGGTACGCCTAACTGTCTCCTACACAAACAGTCCCTAACTAGGTTTTTTTATTTTTTTTCAGGAGAACGAGTTTTTGAGACCTCAAATGGATTTCATGGATCTACATACGTCTCAAAGTACCACCAGACAAATTTTCAAACTTCGATTCGCTCGGACGCACAGTAAACAGCTCAAACAGTCAACAGACGACCAGTTTGACCAAAAAGTCAACAGACAGTCAAAAATGCAATTTTTGGTCAACATCCATATTTTGTCAAAAGATTCATCATGTGATCAATGGTTGATCATAATTCATCAAGAAAAGTTCAGAAATCGACAAAACTCAAAATTGCAAAATTAGAGTTTTTTACCTAAAAGTCAACTGAACTTTGACCGACCATAACTCTCTCATAATTTATCAGAAAAATTCCAACCAAAGCTCATTCTCAAGTAAATTCAATTCTCTACAACTTTGATGTTGGGACCAAGGTCAAGAAATGCTTCCGCCTAAGAGATATAAGCCAAAACATTACAGGTCATTTTCAAAGTCAACAAAAAGCAGTTTTTTGTCAAAGCCCATATCATCAAGATAACTTCTCCAAATGCAAAAACGCTTCCAAAGTGGCTTGTAGAGGACATCTTGGGCTTTCCAAAAAGTTAAAGAACACTTTCATAGGATCAAAATTGAGGGAGATATGCCTTGATGAAGTTGACCTTTTTTGGAAAAATGCATGAAACAAGTAATGACCAAAATTTGATTTTTTTTCAAAAAGGCCAATTCTTTTGTGATTCAATCTTGATTCTCATATGTTTAAAGGGCATCCACGACCCATCCATGATTCATGACATTTTTATTTCATTTTAATTAAATTTTATTCATTTAAAGTTTAATTAAAGTGAGATAATTCAAAGATATTATCAAAGATGCTTATGGTTGCCAATCAAGACCAATTCAAGATGTTTAAATATATTATTGCAAGATTGAAGAGAATAATACTTGAGTGTTTTAACCATGGTTAAGAAATACACTCATTGAAAATATTCCATTATCATATTTTTTCCACAAAATCAATCATGACAATTTCCACTTGCAAGGCTTCCAAGATCAAACTCTTTGCCTATAAATAGAACTTCATTTTCTTCATTCAAGGGAGAGAAAAAAGAGGAGGAGGAACAAGAGAAGAATAACAACACACTCCAAAAGCATAGCATAAGTTTTATATTTTTCAAAAGTTTCAAGAAACTTGTAAAAATCAAGGCTCATTCAAATAGCCACTTTCAATCAATTTCAATCACTCTATTCCACTCTTGGGACATCATAGAGTAAGTACAATGTAATTTTTAATATGTAGTAGTGTTAGGAGTTCATGAATTAAAAACTCCATATTTATGCATATTTTCAATTTCTCAAAAAAAAATGTTTCAATTTTAGTTTTAAGTTGATAAAATGTTTATTTAATTTTTAACATAAAAATATTTTATTTCTTTTCATAATTAATTTATATTGCTTAATTAATTAGTAATTATGTAAATATTGCTTTTTAATTATTTTTAACCAATCAAAAAACTCCAAAAATATTTTCCTTTTAGATTTAGTTTTATATTTTTTGTAATACCCGGTATTAATATTCCCTAAAAGTCTATTACTTATGTTAATAGTAGAGGACTTTTGGAGTTATATTAATGTAAACCATATATTTGGTGATATTGGGAAATAAAACTAAATGTATGTGTGTCAAGGGGATTATAGTATTTTCTCTCTTAAATAAAAGTTAGGGCATTGTTTGGATCCATGTCACTAACCTTTTAAAACAAAACCAGAATTTTAGTAGTAGAAGAAGAAGGAAAACGTGGAAAGGGAGAGGAAGAGGAGAAAAGTTCCAAACTTGATTAAAGCTCTATCCTTGCATGCAACAGAATCCATCCAAGCTTCACCTCTATCATCTGATTTCTGCTCTCAACTCCATCTTTATCATCTTCATCTCCTCCTAAGGTGAGTCCATAGTTAGATGCTTTGGGGTTGCATGTTAGGGTTATGATTGGGGTTTGGGATTGTGAGATAATTAATAAACATATGATGCTAAAAATGTTAATTTCTCGTGTTGATCTTTGTATGTTGATGTTCTTAACTGCATTTGCGTAATATAATTCCGTTTGGACTGTTATACAAGTGTAGGGGATCAACTATAGATGTTTGGGACTGGTTTAGAGCTCCAAAAACGCAGAAAACTGATTCTGCAGCAGAGTAATCGGTTACTGGGTTCTGGGTAACCGGTTACCCTGTGTAAAATTTGTGTTGCTGGGCATTTTTCATGCCAGTAACCGGTTACTGGCTTCTGGGTAACCGGTTACCCTGGGCAAAAGTGCAAAAATCAGCAACTTTTGGAAATTCATAACTCCCATTTCGTGTATCCGTTTGACGCGTACCATATATCGTTAGAAAGCTATTTAAATGTACTATCTAGGAAAATTGGCTTTGGTGTTTAAATAATATTTTTCGATATATCTGATATACCTTAAGTTGAAAGTGCGACACTGAAACTATGTAAATTGTGTGTAGTTGGACTAAATTAGCTCATTGTTTCTAATTGCTATATTTTGCTGAAATGAGAATGCTATATTATGATGAAATATGAACATTCTATTGATCCCCGTTGTTTTGGTTAAACAATCGGAGTTGTCTGTTTGTGTGCTGTTAACGTTTGCTTACGTGTGTGTGTGCTGAATCGAAGTAGACCCGGTACTAAGTTACGATTCGGACCACGGGTCCTTGAGTTGTCTGTGGGACTGCCCTGATCTTGGATCCCAGAGGCACATACCTGAACTACCGTTGCAGTGTGCTTGTGAGGGCCTGGAGGCGTCTTACTCACTTGCTGTATACACACTTGCGTGCTCGGTATGATGGCGTTATGCGGCTAAGTAAGCCTACGCATGACAGGTAAACCATCTCTAATGATGCCATGTAGGCTACATCATTAGGTTCCTATCCGGATGGGCTCATGCGTCGAGACGGCGTGTTACACTTGCTGTTAACACCACTTGCGTACAGATGGTTAATGGGACGATGTCGCCTCTTAGGCAAGGTCATCTCGCAGCCATGTAGGCTTGTGCGAACCCATTTAATCATTCTTGCAGGGTGCTTGTGTAAGTCTCTTGACAAATAGGCATGGGTGAACCCACCGAGGGTGTGTTAGTAACTTAGTCTAGTGGTATTAACGTACTTCTGGATTCCCCGTCATGGATGCGGGTATTGCATACTTGGTTGCTATACAATGCGTATTTGCTTGAGACAAGTCCAATGGTGGACGAGTCGCTTGTTTACTCCGTGCTTGTACCGGAAGTGAGAGTAACCCCGAATCCATGGTGGATTCGTGTATCTTTGTATGTTCCCTTTAGACCCGAGTGGACTAATAGGATAGGTGGACTCACTGAGATTTAGTAATCTCATCCCACTCCAATTATTATTTTTCAGGTGGTTCGAGGCAAGATCGCGGTAAGGGAAAGATGGATTAGATCTCTTGGCGGTGCTTGGATGTTTCTTTTAGTTTCTCATCGTGCTTATTACTTTGTGTATTTTGGACATGTACTATTATGATGTACTTGTATTATGGCCATGATACATTCGGCTTTTTTGTACTCGTGTACTTCTACTTTCCGCTGCAAAACATTATGTATTTTGTTGTCTTATGAACCATTTATAATACTTTATGCATATTATTCTAGACAAATATGTGTGGGGTGTTACAGTTGGTATCAGAGCCTGGTCGATCCTCGACTTTGCTAAGACACATCATAATGCAGTACAATTCTGCCTCATATGTGTATAATCAGTATGATTCCTTATGTCTTATTTATGGCATTGAGTCTGATCAGCTTGATTCCATGCGTAGGACAGACAGGGAGATGGCTGAGCAACGCAGAGGTCCCGGAAGGCCCAGAACTAGGCATGTGGAGCCCGAGCAAGAAGCTGGAGGTGCAGGCGTGCCTTGGCAACAGATGATGCAGCAGATGATGCAACAGAACCAGATGATGGCTCAAATGATGCAAGGCATGCAGGGACAACAACCTCCTACTCAAGCTCCCGTTCCTCAAGCTGCAGCTGGACCAGATTTTCGTGCCTTCTTCAGGATGGATCCTCCAGAGTTTGTTGGCGGACTTGATTCTCTTTTGGCTCATGATTGGTTAGCTGGTATGGAAAGGGTGTTCCAAGCTATTCAGTGTACTGAAGAAGAAAAGGTGATCTTTGCTACCCAGAAGATGAAGGGACCGGCTCTGAGGTGGTGGAACACTGCATCCACTTATTTCACCACACAGGAGATTCCTAAGGATTGGCAACACTTCAAAGTGGCATTCTTGGAGAAGTACTTCCCTAACAGTGTGAGGACTCAGAAGGAACGTGAATTTCAGAACTTCAAGCAAGGTGACATGTCTGTTTCAGAATATGCAGAGAAGTTCGAGGACTTGGCAGACTACTCCAGACAAGCTGTTTATGCTCCAGATGAACTATGGAAGATCGATCAGTTTATGATGGGTTTGAGGGCCGACATTGCCCATAGCGTTTCCCAAAGAGAGTTCACCACTTATGCTGAATGTTTGAGGCAATGCTACGTTGCCGAAAACAGCTTGAAGAGGGTTCAAGAAGAGAGGAACCAGAACAGGACTAACTTTAGGGAGCAAGGGAGGTCTGCTCAAAACTTGAGGCCCCGTAATCCTCCACCAAAGATGAAGCAAAGCTACGGTGACCGTTTTCCCCGACCACCCTTTTGTGATAAGTGTAGGAAGAAGCACACTGGGAATTGTGAAGCTTATCCGGGTAGATGTTTTGAGTGTGGCGAGAAAGGTCACATGATGAGGAATTGTCCGAAGAAGAGAGCTCCAGAGAATACTGCAGGTCGAGTTTACACTTTGGATTCGAGAAAGGCCAAGGGAAACAACAATCTCATTGCGGGTACGTGTTATGTTAACAATCAACCTTTATGTGTTTTAGTTGATTGTGGAGCCACTCATTCCTTTGTCTCTACTGAGTGTGTTTACCGACTTGGTTTGGAAGCTACTCCATTACCCAGTCCTATGATTATTTCTTCGGCAACGGATGATACCGTGGAAGCTCGACTAATTTGTAAAGATTGTTCAGTCTCTTTTAACGGTCGTGACTTCCCGATTGATCTAATTTGCTTACCCCTCAAAAAGCTTGATGTTATTCTAGGGATGGATTGGTTGTCTCTTAATTCGGTATACATTGGTTGCAAAGAGAAGGCCATATTCATTCCTGCTGAAGAGACTTCTTCTGACGATGCAATTGCCAAGTTGATAGAAGGTACAATCAGCTCGGTTAATTATCTCTTTTCTCAAGAAAGATCCTTTCTTTTAGTTCTTTCCAAGGAGCCTTCGGTGAGGATTGAATTGTCGAAAATTCCGGTGGTGTGCGAATTTCCTGATGTATTTCCTGAGGATATCACCTCTCTTCCTCCGGAAAGAGAAGCGGAATTCTCGATCGATCTTGTTCCTGGGACAGCCCCAGTTTCCATCACTCCTTATAGGATGTCTCCTATTGAACTCAGAGAATTGAAACGTCAATTGGAAGAGCTTCTTGCTAAGCATTTCATTCAACCCAGTGTCTCTCCATGGGGAGCTCCTGTTCTTTTGGTGAAGAAGAAAGACGGAAGTATGCGTCTGTGCATCGATTATCGTCAGCTGAACAAAGTCACCATAAAGAACAAATATCCTTTACCACGGATTGATGACCTCCTAGATCAGTTGAAAGGAGCCAGTGTGTTCTCGAAGATTGATCTTAGGTCAGGGTACCATCAAATCCGAGTGAAGAGCTCTGATGTGCCTAAGACTGCATTCAGGACTCGATAGGGTCACTACGAGTTTTTGGTTATGCCATTTGGTGTGACTAATGCTCCGGCAGTTTTCATGGATTACATGAATCGAATCTTTCAGCCATATCTGGACCAGTTTGTAGTAATCTTCATTGATGACATTCTTGTGTATTCTCGTACCCCTGAGGAGCATGAAGAACATTTGCGGATTGTGTTATCTACTCTTCGGGAGAAACAATTGTATGCCAAGTTCAGTAAGTGTGAATTTTGGCTATCTGAAGTGAGTTTTCTTGGTCACGTCATCTCAAGAGGAGGCGTAGCAGTGGATCCTTCTAAAGTAGAAGCAGTAGTGAACTGGGAGAGGCCAAAGAATGTGACTGAAGTCAGAAGCTTCCTAGGCTTGGCAGGTTATTACCGGAGATTCATCATGGGGTTTGCTAAGTTAGCCTTACCATTGACAAAGCTTACGCGTAAGGAGGTTGCTTTTGAATGGGACTCCGAGTGTGAGCAAAGTTTCCAGAAACTTAAGAAGAAGTTGACTACTGCACCCGTGTTAGTGATTCCGGATCCAAACCGATCCTATGAGGTGTTCTGTGATGCTTCTAAGAAAGGTTTAGGTGGAGTATTGATGCAAGATGGCCAGGTGGTAGCTTATGCCTCTCGACAGTTGAGATCTCATGAAGAGAATTACCCGACCCATGATCTTGAGCTTGCTGCAATAATCTTTGCACTCAAGGTGTGGCGACATTACCTATATGGCGTTCACTTTGAGATGTTCAGTGATCATAAAAGCTTGAGATATCTCTTTGACCAGAAGGAGTTGAATATGCGACAAAGGAGATGGATGGAGTACCTAAAGGATTATGACTTTGAATTGAAGTATCATCCAGGAAAGGCTAACAAAGTGGCAGATGCTTTAAGCAGGAAGGAATTTAGAGTTGCTGAATTGATGATGTTAGAACATGGATTGTTAGAAAAGTTTCGAGATCTTAACCTTCAGTTTGAATGGACACCCAATGGTGTGTTGATCAGTAACTTGAACATCCAGAATGAGCTGCGAGAAAGAATTCGGATATCCCAAGGGTACGACGAGCACTTGCAAGCGAGCGAAGGCATGCCTGATTTTGTGAGGGCACCCGATGGGGTAATCTTGTTTAAGCAACGAATGTGTGTACCTAATGATTCTGAGTTGAAGCGTTTGATTCTGGATGAAGCCCACAAGAGTAAATTTTCTATTCATCCTGGATCGACCAAAATGTATCAAGACTTGAAGAAGGACTTTTGGTGGCCAGGGATGAAGAAGGAGATTGCAGAGTATGTGGCACAATGTCCCATTTGCCAACAGGTTAAGATTGAGCATCAGAGACCAGGAGGAATGTTGCAACCATTGGAGGTACCAACGTGGAAATGGGATTCTATCTCTATGGATTTCATTGTGGGATTACCTCGTACTCGGGGCGGACATGATTCTATATGGGTGATAGTGGACAGGTTGACTAAGTCTGCTCACTTTTTACCTGTAAAGACCACTCACAAGGTGATTCATCTCGCAAGGCTTTTCATAGCAGAGATTGTACGGTTGCATGGCGTGCCGTCCAGTATAGTGTCTGATCGTGATCCAAAATTCACTTCAAGATTTTGGAAGGTGTTTCATAAAGAATTGGGGACTAGACTGGACATGAGTACGTCTAACCATCCTCAATCCGATGGGCAGACGGAGAGGACGATCCAGACAATAGAGGATATGTTGAGAGCTTGCATTCTAGAAGAAGGTGGGAGTTGGAAAGATCATTTGCCATTGATAGAGTTCGCATACAATAACAGTTACCATGCTAGTTTGGGTATGGCTCCCTATGAAGCTCTATACGGGAGAAAATGTCGATCACCTTTGTGTTGGGCAGAGGTAGGAGAGAAGAGTATTCTTGGACCGGAGATCATACAAGAGACTACCGAGAAAGTTAAGATGATCCGAGATAATCTCAAGAAAGCCCAAGACCGACAAAAGGACTATGCGGACAAGCGGAGGAGACCTTTGGAATTTGAAGTGGGTGATCATGTGTATTTGAAGGTCACTCCAAGATTAAGGTTGGGAGGACCGTTCAAAACGCGTAAACTCAGTCCGAGATATGTGGGACCGTATCAGATTATGAGTCGGGTAGGTGAAGTGGCTTATCAGTTGGCATTACCACCTTCACTATCCGGGCTGCATGACGTATTCCACGTATCTCAGCTCCGAAAGTTCGTACCTGATACCTTTCATCCTATTCTTCCGGATTCTGTTGAAGTAGAACCAGATCTTACCTATGATCCCCAACCTTACTGTATCCTGGAGCGTGCGAGCAAGTCTCTCCGGAGTAAAGAGATACCTATCGTGAAGGTGATGTGGGATGAGACGCGTCCTGAAGAGGCTACTTGGGAGCTCGAGTCAGAGATGCGGGAATCCTACCCTCACTTATTTTGGTAAGTTTCTTCGAATTCGAGGGCGAATTCTATTTAAGGGGGGGAGAATGTAATACCCGGTATTAATATTCCCTAAAAGTCTATTACTTATGTTAATAGTAGAGGACTTTTGGAGTTATATTAATGTAAACCATATATTTGGTGATATTGGGAAATAAAACTAAATGTATGTGTGTCAAGGGGATTATAGTATTTTCTCTCTTAAATAAAAGTTAGGGCATTGTTTGGATCCATGTCACTAACCTTTTAAAACAAAACCAGAATTTTAGTAGTAGAAGAAGAAGGAAAACGTGGAAAGGGAGAGGAAGAGGAGAAAAGTTCCAAACTTGATTAAAGCTCTATCCTTGCATGCAACAGAATCCATCCAAGCTTCACCTCTATCATCTGATTTCTGCTCTCAACTCCATCTTTATCATCTTCATCTCCTCCTAAGGTGAGTCCATAGTTAGATGCTTTGGGGTTGCATGTTAGGGTTATGATTGGGGTTTGGGATTGTGAGATAATTAATAAACATATGATGCTAAAAATGTTAATTTCTCGTGTTGATCTTTGTATGTTGATGTTCTTAACTGCATTTGCGTAATATAATTCCGTTTGGACTGTTATACAAGTGTAGGGGATCAACTATAGATGTTTGGGACTGGTTTAGAGCTCCAAAAACGCAGAAAACTGATTCTGCAGCAGAGTAATCGGTTACTGGGTTCTGGGTAACCGGTTACCCTGTGTAAAATTTGTGTTGCTGGGCATTTTTCATGCCAGTAACCGGTTACTGGCTTCTGGGTAACCGGTTACCCTGGGCAAAAGTGCAAAAATCAGCAACTTTTGGAAATTCATAACTCCCATTTCGTGTATCCGTTTGACGCGTACCATATATCGTTAGAAAGCTATTTAAATGTACTATCTAGGAAAATTGGCTTTGGTGTTTAAATAATATTTTTCGATATATCTGATATACCTTAAGTTGAAAGTGCGACACTGAAACTATGTAAATTGTGTGTAGTTGGACTAAATTAGCTCATTGTTTCTAATTGCTATATTTTGCTGAAATGAGAATGCTATATTATGATGAAATATGAACATTCTATTGATCCCCGTTGTTTTGGTTAAACAATCGGAGTTGTCTGTTTGTGTGCTGTTAACGTTTGCTTACGTGTGTGTGTGCTGAATCGAAGTAGACCCGGTACTAAGTTACGATTCGGACCACGGGTCCTTGAGTTGTCTGTGGGACTGCCCTGATCTTGGATCCCAGAGACACATACCTGAACTACCGTTGCAGTGTGCTTGTGAGGGCCTGGAGGCGTCTTACTCACTTGCTGTATACACACTTGCGTGCTCGGTATGATGGCGTTATGCGGCTAAGTAAGCCTACGCATGACAGGTAAACCATCTCTAATGATGCCATGTAGGCTACATCATTAGGTTCCTATCCGGATGGGCTCATGCGTCGAGACGGCGTGTTACACTTGCTGTTAACACCACTTGCGTACAGATGGTTAATGGGACGATGTCGCCTCTTAGGCAAGGTCATCTCGCAGCCATGTAGGCTTGTGCGAACCCATTTAATCATTCTTGCAGGGTGCTTGTGTAAGTCTCTTGACAAATAGGCATGGGTGAACCCACCGAGGGTGTGTTAGTAACTTAGTCTAGTGGTATTAACGTACTTCTGGATTCCCCGTCATGGATGCGGGTATTGCATACTTGGTTGCTATACAATGCGTATTTGCTTGAGACAAGTCCAATGGTGGACGAGTCGCTTGTTTACTCCGTGCTTGTACCGGAAGTGAGAGTAACCCCGAATCCATGGTGGATTCGTGTATCTTTGTATGTTCCCTTTAGACCCGAGTGGACTAATAGGATAGGTGGACTCACTGAGATTTAGTAATCTCATCCCACTCCAATTATTATTTTTCAGGTGGTTCGAGGCAAGATCGCGGTAAGGGAAAGATGGATTAGATCTCTTGGCGGTGCTTGGATGTTTCTTTTAGTTTCTCATCGTGCTTATTACTTTGTGTATTTTGGACATGTACTATTATGATGTACTTGTATTATGGCCATGATACATTCGGCTTTTTTGTACTCGTGTACTTCTACTTTCCGCTGCAAAACATTATGTATTTTGTTGTCTTATGAACCATTTATAATACTTTATGCATATTATTCTAGACAAATATGTGTGGGGTGTTACATTTTTTTTATAATCTAATTTTTGACATATAAAATAATATTTTTCTTGTTAAGTTTAATTATTTGTATAATTATTTGTTTAATTAGCTTGTTAATTAACTTAAAATCAATTCCAAAAAATCACAAAAAAAAAATGAATTAAGTTTAATTTGTTTTATATTTATTTTTGTATATTATTTGATATTATTTCTTATCTTTTTCCTTTGTCCCAAATCAGAATAAAAGATCAAATATGGCAGAGATTGTATGCATTTGATTTAAGACTTTTGGAAATTTATCGTGTAGTCGCTATGATTCTATCAAGCTTCTGATAAATTTTCATTAACTTTAAATCCGAGATCATCATTCACTCACCATCGATCTTCACTAACATCGTGGATATACTTGACTAGCTTCAAGATGATTCACGTGCTAACATACTAACAATTGACTTTAATTTCCGCATTTTATTATAGTGTTCTTTATATTTCTTGCTTTATGCTTTATTTTATTATTTATTATTTATGTTTCTGTTATTTTTTCTTTGTCCATTTGGACATATTATTTATATTTCTGTTATTTTTTCTTTGTCCATTTGGACATATTATTTATATTTCTGTTATTTTTTCTTTGTCCACTTGGACATATTATTTATATTTCTGTTATTTTTTCTTTGTCCATTTGGACATATTATTTATATTTCTGTTATTTTTTCTTTGTCCATTTGGACATATTATTTATGTTTCTGTTATTTTTTCTTTGTCCACTTGGACATATTATTTATATTTCTGTTATTTTTTCTTTGTCCATTTGGACATATTATTTATGTTTCTGTTATTTTTTCTTTGTCCACTTGGACATATTATTTATGTTTCTGTTATTTTTTCTTTGTCCACTTGGACATATTATTTATATTTCTGTTATTTTTTCTTTGTCCATTTGGACATATTATTTATATTTCTGTTATTTTTTCTTTGTCCATTTGGACATATTATTTATGTTTCTGTTATTTTTTCTTTGTCCACTTGGACATATTATTTATATTTCTGTTATTTTTTCTTTGTCCATTTGGACATATTATTTATGTTTCTGTTATTTTTTCTTTGTCCATTTGGACATATTATTTATGTTTCTGTTATTTTTTCTTTGTCCACTTGGACATATTATTTATATTTCTGTTATTTTTTTCTTTGTCCACTTGGACATATTATTTATGTTTCTGTCATTTTTTCTTTGTCCATTTGGACATATTATTTTTATTTCTGCTATTTTTTCTTTGTCCATTTGGACATATTATTTATATTTCTGCTATTTTTTCCTTGTCCATTTGGACGTATTATTTATATTTCTGCTATTTTTCTTTGTCCACTTGGACATATTATTTATGTTTCCGCTATTTTCTCTTTGTCCATTTGGACATTTATATTCCGCTATTTTCTCTTTGTCCATTTGGACGCTATGTTTATGTTTCCGCTATTTTCTTTTTGTCCACATGGACCATACTTTACTTTTATGCTAAAAAACTAATAAACAACAAAAATCTAAAAAAAAAACGCTTAAGGTTCTCTCTTGGACTACTGGTTACTATCCCTAGCATTTTGGAAATTCGGACTTATGGACTTAGTGCCTCTGGACCCTTATTCTGTTATTACTCTGTGGTTGTTCTGTCTGGCATTGGATTGTTGTCTGTTTGCGTATGCAGGTATTTCCTTGAAAATCCTTGATGGTTAATTCTAAGGCATTGAGATAAGGATTTTACCCGAAAACAGCCGTTACTCTGCCCGATTTTCATCAAAATTTTAATGTACTTAAATGCAAATTGGTGCTAAAGATAATAAGTTCATCTGGATCTCCAAGTGGTAATGCGTCGGTCAACTGTTGGTTTCTTATTTTGGTCAGATCATTCTCTCCTTAAACTTTTATTTTAAGCACTAGGATAGCCTTTTCATCTCCTCCCACTTCTTAAATTTTCAAAATCTTCTCCCTTTTTCCAAAATCTTCTTATGTTTGTAAAACCTCTTTTAAAAATCTTTTCTTATAAAATATCTTTTGCCCTTAGTGGCTTTTCTGCAAAAGTTTAGACACGATTAATTGTTGTAGTGAGTTGCGATACCCCACGATTTTGAAATTGATTGATATAATGAGATCTTTTCTGCGTGAGAGCTAGTGGCATACTCGTTGATTTTATCCGAGTTGGAGCCCTTCTTTCATTAGCGATGCAAAGAACTCATTTGTTCTCATGCTCAAGATCAATGGCCGAGTATTTCTCTCCGACGATGATAAAGTGTTTATTCGTTTTTTTTTAAACCGTTTTTCCTTTTAAGCGGAACTACATTAGCTCTGACTTCTCCATTGCACCGAGGAGGTATGTAGGCACAAGGCTTAATGTCTTGCCGAGCTTATTTTAAAAATCAAACAAGAGCAAAAGTGATCTAAGCAAAACTAAGAGCCCATGGATAACCATGGATACAAAGGGTGCTTAAAACCTTCCCTTTGTATAACCAACCCCCCGAACCCAAAATCTGTCAAAAGGTCTTTCCTGTTCTTTTATGCCTTTCCTTTTTTGGATAAAATAAAATTCGGTGGCGACTCTTGCAAAAAAATATAAAAATTCAAAAAAAAAAGAGCAAGGAGTCAGTTCGCCTCAAAAAACCGAATTTACAGGCATCAGCAACGCTACGAGGACGGTTATCGTCTTGTTGCTGGGTAATGTGATTTTCCCCTTTCTTCCTATTCTTTTTATTTATTAATTTATTGTTAATTTATTGTTTTATAGTTTCTGCTGTGAATTTATCTAATAACGATAATAATTAAAATTGTTGTGTAAAGGAAAATTGTCCTTTTCTGGAGGAAAGGTTTGTTTGTTTGGTTTTGGTGTTTGGGAAATTACAATTTGGTCTTGTTGATGGTGATGTTTTGGTACTATTTTATTTTTTTTTGTTGAGGTTGATTGTTTCTTGATGTTGATGTATGTTTCTGTTATGGCTTTCTTTAGGGCGCATTTATGAAAGCCAATTATCTGTTGAAGGCATTTTTTAATTTATATTAAAATTAAGGAAAAATTAAATTTTTGATTATTTGATAATATGTAATATTAATATTTGTTCATGCCCTTTCATGTGTTGGGCATTTTTTGATGTGCATGTGTGTGTATTTATGAAATTATTTTGATGATAATATATGTTTATGCTATGTATGGTCATCTATGAAGCAGTGTTATTTATAAATAATTGTTATTGAAGAGAGAACTAGGGAAGTAGTCCATATTTGATGATTGATGTTATTTAATTGTAATATTTTTTCTTTTCTTTTGAACATATCAATCAATTTGTGATTGGCTTTCTGTGCTTGTCATGTCTATTAAGAAATTTTGTTGATTATGTTATCTTGACTTTTGAAATATATTCCCAATTACTACTTTGGTGACTTAGAGTTGAAATTTATGACTTGACCTTGCTTATGCATTTTGACAACACTTGGAAAGTTCAGTTGAATGTTGTGATCTTAAAGATTATATGTAATACTTATTATTCTTAATAGTCCTTCCAAGTAATTTTCTTGACTTAATTAAATGTAATTTTATTTTGGGATTATTAATTAAATGTAATTTTAAGCCTTTGGTTTTTGAGTAATCTTGATGGCTTTAGGTTCACCTCTTGTTTGTTGTCTTGCTGATTATAACTCGGTTAAGCCAACTGTTTAGTATTTGACTTCAAAACGTTGTATACATATGATAAATAGTAAATGACGGGAAATTGTATATTTTTATGAATTATGAATTTGATTGATTAGCAAAGTGACTTTGTAATACGGTGAACTGACTTTTATAATCAAAAAAATGTCGCGGTTAAGCATGAGTCGCCACCGACTTTTATTTCATCCAAATATTTAGAAAGGCTAAAAGAAACAGAAAAAAAACCTTTTTAAAAGAAAACGGGTTCGGGGGTAATTTATGCAAAGGGAAGGTGTAAGGCACCCTTTGCATCCATGGTTTTCCATGGGCTCTTAATTGCTTTGCTCGTTTTTGAAAAGAAATGTAGAAGAAAAGAATATGGACTTTAGCTCGTAAATGAGCGTAGCCATTTTGAAGATTTATGAGAAAGAATATGAAAAAAATTTTAGCCAGAGCAAGGCAATTAGGAGCAATTACCTTAGTATTTGAAAAAGAACGTTCTTTTAGCCTTTCAGGGCGAAAGGGTCTATCCATGCCATAAGAGGGCAGGAAGCCTTTCATTTGGAGGTTGAAGGGTCGTCGCAACGTCGTTCGCCACAAGACTATCCCATGCCATAGAGAGGCAGGTAGTCTAAGGGAAGGACCAGAATAGCCTTTCGTAGGTAGCCAGAGGATACCTCAGCCTTTCGTAGGCAACTTCCGAGGGTCGAGGTCATATTGGTGTGTCGAAGGCAGCATCATTAGGGTCGTATGACCTTTACATAATCGAGGCAACATGGCTGAGGTATCCTCGTATTCGAGGGACATGGCTATTCTGCAAAAAAAATACAAGGCAACAAGGCAACAGGCAGCAAAGAGGTTACCCCAAAAGTGTGTGTGGGTGCAACAATCACGTGATTTGATTCAGATATTTATCTTATAATTAGTTATTCTAGGTTAATTACAAGCTTGCACTCCCTAGAATTACTAATCACAGCAATTAATATTAACAATTAAAGCCATAATGGGGAAAGGGAAAGTGAAACAAGCGGGGGAAAGGGAAAATGAAACCAGCGCGATAAATAGAGCAATAAGTCTGAACAAGTAATAATTAAGATCAGGGTTTAGGGTTACCGACTATTCGAAGCTTTGGCAATTGGCAAACCCTGAAAAGGTGGGAAAAATAAGAAACAGGATATATGTGAGTGCATTATCAGTTCAGAAGTCAAATACAGCTAACCCTAATTAATAAAAGTAAAAATACAAGAAAAGGGGTAAAAACACTTAGCTTCGATTGATGAAGGTTGATGGGCAAAAGTTTGCCTTGAGCATTAAGCATTGACCCTGATCATCTGAGAATTGATAGGAAAGTAAAAGGAAAAAAAAAAGTAAGTGTAGGAGGAATTCACTGACGGCAGGACTTAAACCCTGATTAAATAAAATAAAAGGCAAAAAAATATTTAAATGAGACAGGCTAGAACTTAGCTTTGAATTTGAAGTGGCGTATAGTCGGAGTGTATTTCAAAAGCAACCCTGAAAAAAGGCACAGAAAAAACAAATATTTTCAGTGTACGGACTGATCGTCGTAAACCCTAATTAGGGTACGAATTAAATAAGAAAATGTAAACGATTTAATTAATTATTGGTCTCGCGACCTAATTAATTAAATCGGGAAGAGAAAAATAAAATCGGACACAAAGGTATTTTTTATGAAATTTTTAGAGTTAAAACCAAATATATATGAATTTTTTAAAATATAAATAAATAAATATTATTAAGAAAATAAATAAAATAAATAAATTTGATATAAAAAAGAGTTTGAAAAATAAAAACATATAAAAGTTTAATTATGATAAAAAAAATTTAAAAACAATGTATATATATATATTATAAATAAAATAAAATAAGGCTATGTAATTAAAAATAAAAAAATTATAAAAAAACTTAACTCGTGATTGTGTGTGGCTCGCGTGCGTGGACTATGGTGCACCTGCAACTCCATAAGCGTAGGATCAGAATTTAATGAGATCAAGTGGCTGAGCGAATGAGGTAGCATCACGTATGCGTAGACTGGCAGGCACTGGATCATTCCGTGGGACACAAACTTGCGCGCGCGAAATTTTTTGAATCTGGCCAATCAGACTGCGCCACGCAGTCATCTTCTTCACAAAAAACCTGTAAAACATCTTTTACAGCGCTTTTGGCAAGATGCGCTATAAAAGCTCTTACATACCACACCTGAAAAATAGCGAATACGACCAAAACGCTATAGAAATTTGGCGCGATGCCTTGAATTGATTCGTCTCGATCACACGAATCTAATGGTACCTGTTTCAAGGTCTAATTTGTACTAAATCGGAAAGCCCTAATTCAAAACTCACGAACCCTAACATGGCAATTGGTCACGAATGCATACAGAAACACAATTAAACATCCAGATAGCTTCAGTACGTTATCATAATCAAGAATATGCAAACAAATTTGGCAAAGAACACATGAATTGATGCAATCGAAGTTTGAGAAAATCGCGACTTACCGTGGCTTGTAGGAGATATTTCTGGAGGTGTTGATGTCACGTAATGCTCCACACGGGTTCAATGAACTCCTAGGAAGGTGTTAGAACCTTTGAATCTCTTTGAATCTCTCTCAATTCGTGAATCCGGGTTTGAATTTTTTAGAAAAATAACAAGCTCTGCCTCGGTGCTTATGGCTGCAAATCCTAGTGAATCCGACCCCTTCTCAATGCCAATAGGTTGTATACTTATAGGTGAACACATTAGGGCAATAAAATTGGTTTAAATCTTTGTGAATCAATCTTGGAAAATTTGATTGGAACATGATTTTGAAAACTTCTAATTATGGCCAAATCCAATATTTTCCAATCAATTAGCCTATGCACGAATTTGGAATGGATATTGAGATATTTTGATGATTAATGATGATTGAAATTGGAGAGAAAGCAAATCTTTTCAATTTTTCTTCCAATATTAATTAAATATATGATTTAAGTGAATAAAAAAATTCAAATTAAAATCAAATATTCATCATATTTTCGTGGCTTTAAGATTAGAGCTTCTAGATGATTTGTTTTGCAAGATTGGATCTTAAACTCATGGGCCTCTTTGCAAAAATATCCAAATTCTTTCACATTTTTCCTTCCAAAATAGTCCAACTTTGACAAGGCCTATCTCTCTCAATATTTTAGTTATGGAAGTGTTCTAGGACTTTTTAGAAACCTTAGAGAGTCCTCTAACCAGTGTCTTTGGTCTCATATCAAAATTATTTTCCATGCTTATTATATGTCCTTTTGAAAAAGTGTCTTTTTGTGGACTTTTGAAAAGGACCTATAATGTTTTGGTTCATATCTCCCAAATGAAGCGTTTTTAGACTTGGCATGTGAGAGACAAAATTGTAGAGAATTCCATTTTCTTCAAAATGAGCTTTGGATGGAAAATTTCTGATGTTCCATGTGAGAGTTACGGCTGGTCAAAGTTCAGTTGACTTTCTCCTATACAAACCCTAATTTAGAAACGTTTTGATTTGTTGATTTTTGATCTTTCCTTGATGAACCATGATAAATTCTTGATCAAATGGTGAATGATACTTCAACATGAGGATTTTTGACAAAAAATCAGGAGTTTTGACTTTACTTTGACCACAGTTGACTTTTAGGTCAACATAGTCGACTGTTGACTTTCTGAACATTTGAGTGATCAATCCTTTGAGCTGGGACTTGATACTTGTCATAGAGGTCATGTGAGATATATTGAGCCATATGGAATGCCTTGGAGCCATTGATTCATTGATTTTCCTTTGAACAAACCAAACCCTAGTTTCTGAGCCTTGTTTAGGAGAGTGTGTCTTGGAGCTTTGTGTATTGATTTTAATTTGAATAGGAGAAATAGTATGGGAAAATTTTGGGGTATGACAGACTCTACAAATGGAATTTGATTAGCCTTCCAATTAACCAGCTTTTATTATGATAGCATATATTTTCAGATAGGGATTGCTTGATGTTTACATTCTTTTTTTACATAATACTTGTTTTGGATATATAATACCCTTCAAGTTCTGTTTTGAAGATGTCAATTGGGTTGCAGGTGTGTTCCCTTTAGGTATAAAAGTTGTGAAGACGACTCCAGTTCTGAGAAGATTGTTGAAGTGCTTCTGATTAATTCGCCTAATGGGCCAGGTCTTTTGTTTCCAAAGGTATATAATGTTTGAAGTGACACTTCTTAAACCTGTTTGGGTATTGTTATGGTTGTTATTAGTTTATGCTATACATTGATAACTATGATATTTTAATTTGCTCTGAATTTGTATTTTGCAAAGCCAATGCTGTTTGTTCTTCTCAGTCGTTGTATTGGAAAATTTTGAAATTGACATTGACTGTTCTTCTCCCTCTTATACTAATAATAATGGTTTTTTTGGGATGAAGGGAAAATGTATATTAGCAATTGGATAGATGTTTTAAAGTATGCTTTTTGATTAGGTATAAATGGAATTTCAATGAAGTGGCTCTTGACAGAAGGTTAGACTACTTTCAATCTTACTGGCCATTTTTTGCTGGTTTTGGTAAGATCTTTAAAGACAACCCTTTTTTTCAATTAAGTTTATAAAGAACACCTGTTTGTTTTGCTAATGAAAAAAAATGTTCAAAATCACGCAAACTCTTTTTTGACGCCTCTCAGATAAAACGACTTATTTTACAAACCTTAAGAAGAACAATTCTTTTTCTTTGTATATTTGATAATAAAAGATATGATACAACCAGTCCTTAACATATCTGCTTAGAGATAATATTAAGGGATGTTTGTGAAGGATAGATTTGGTGTATGAGAACGGGAATTGAGGATCTTCAACTTTAAGAATTGTGCACTTCCAGAATAGAATGCTAATAATTCAATATATGTTGTTGCCTACTAGGCTTGTTGATGTTTAAAATTTTATCTAGCAGCACCTTCTTGTTGAAGAGTGTTGAGCAATGGTGAAGATATTTTCATGTTGGATGCATTTATGGTAAAACATACCTGAGTGTTTAATGTCTTGACAAATGTCATGACATGTTTGATATTGTGTTATGCAGGCTGCATATGTGTTAAGCTAATACAGGTTCGGTAGTGAATATCATGACCGATGTCATGACATCCTTGTGTGACAGTAGGAGCTGTTATATTTTATTAATTGTGTTTCCTGATTTCCCTCAATCTACAATTTAGGAAACCTTTTATTGTGTGCCGAATATTTCGTCCAGAAGATTTTGCTGACAGCACATTCTGCAACAACCAGATGGCGTGTAAATTAGGTTAACTTGGTTAACCCTAATTTTTTTCTAAAAAAAGCCCAAGGCCCAAGAGCTGCATATAAAAAGTCTGCAATCCAAATTTGAAACGCAGAGAGAGTAAATTGTAAATTATGAAGAACCATAGTTTTGTAGCTGTCTCTTGTACTCCAAGCAATTGTCTTTGATGATTGCGTTGGAATAGGTTCTTTGTGTTAATTGTCACTCTAAGCTTTTAAGCACGAGTGTGTGTCTCTTGATTGAAGCTTTTAAGCAGATCAAGGTGTGTTTTTGAAGTGTGTCTTCTCTCTGAATTTGTGTAATGTTTATTTGTAATCACTGTTGTGATTGAGGGGGAGTGAGTGGAGATACTCAGGTCTAGGAATAGATTGGAATTACATTGGGCAGGTTTTAAGTGAGGAGTTGTAAACGGGGGAGTTTTACTCCGAATTAATTCTTCTTATATTGGATTCCCTCCCTGGCTTGGTAGCCCCCAGAGTAGGTTTTTTGAACCGAACTGGGTAAACAATTATGTGTGTTATTTATTGTTTTTATGCGTTTCTGTTTTAATTATTTGTGATGTGTAATTGCGGATGTCATAACATCCAGTACGACATCAAGCGTGAGTTACTAGAATTTTCAATTGGCATCAGAGCAGGCACCCTGCCTGTTTACATCTAGGTGAGATCTAGGGACAACAAAATTCTGGTACTATGGGGAAGGAACTGCTAGTGTTTGGGAATAGACCACCCATCCTGGATGGCTCTAACTATGACTACTAGAAACCTCGTATTGTAGCAGTCATAAAGTCTGTGGACAGCAAAGCCTGGAGAGCTGTGGAAAGCGGATGGAAACATCCTGAGAAGGTTATAGAAGATGGAACCACTGTTCTAATTCCAGAAGTTCAATGGAACAAAACTGAAGAAGAGCTAGCTTTGGGCAATTCCAAGGCCCTAAGTGCCTTGTTCAATGGAATTGACAAGAACATATTCAGGCTTATGCAACACTGTGAACTAGCAAAAAAAGCTTGGGATATTTTCAAAACAGCACATGAAGGCACATCCAAGGTAAAGATGTCGAGACTTCAAATGCTTACCACTAAGTTTGAAAATCTCAAGATGAAAGAGGATGAAACCATTTATGAATTCTATATGAATGTCCTTGAGATTTCAAATAACTCAGGAGCCTTAGGAGAAAAAATGTCTGAGGAAAAATTGGTAAGAAAGATCCTCAAATCACTGCCTAAGCGATTTGATATTAAGGTGACTGCCATAGAGGAAGCCCAAGACATCAGCAACATGAAGCTGGACGAACTCATTGGCTCTCTACAAACCTTTGAGTTGAGTATCTGTGAGCCTGTTGAAAAGAAGAACAAAAGCATAGCTTTTGTCTCCAACGCAAATGATAATTCAAGAGAAAGCAATGGTGGAAGTGATGAAAATCTATCAGAAGCTATAGCCATGGTTGGAAAACAATTCAACATACTTATTAAAAGGGTTGATCAGAAGTCCAGACCCAATGTTAAAAACACTTCCAATGACATCATCCAGACCTATGACTCAAGCAGAAGACTCAAAGCTGAGGAGAAGGCCAATCAAGGGAAAGGGGTTCAGTGTCATGGATGTGAAGGATTTGAGCACATAAGAGCTGAATGTCCTACCTACCACAAGGAGCAAAAGAAAGGATTGTCTGTCACTTGGTCTGATAAAGACTCTGATTCTGAAGAAGAAACTGCAAGACATGTCACAGTTCCAACAAGAGTCTATGAATCTGATGATGATTCCGGTGATGATGAGCTAACCTTTGATGAACTTGCTGCCTCATACAAGAAGTTGTTTATGAAGAATGTTGAAGTCTGCAAACAAGTGGAGAAGCAAGAGATAATCATAAGAGAGTTAGAAACTGAGAAGAATAAACATCTTGCAACCATAGACTCTCTCAGTAGTGAAGTAAGCATGTTGAACTACAAACTTGATCAAATGACCAAGTCCTTCAAAATGCTGAACAGTGGAACTGATACTCTAGAAGAAATTCTGGAGTTTGGACAAAGAACATGAGACATGTCTGGGGTAGGATTTGTGGCTAAAGAGGAATTCACCTCTGGGTTCAGGAGAGCAAAGCCCGAAACTTGTGTGACCAACCAGATGTCAGACTATTTGGATATCCAAATCAAATTCATCAAGCCAAACCTCAATATGATACTTGAAACAGAAAGCAACGGTGGGTGGCTAAGAATGTTGCTCTAGTAGCACACACCTCTATAAGAATGCCTTCCAAAGAAGATTGGTACCTTGACAGTGGTTGCTCTGATCATATGACTGGGAGAAAGAACTCACTATTAGACTTCAAACTTGATGGAACCAAATATGTGACTCTTGGTGATGGAGAAATAAGAGAAGTCAAAGGTGTTGGCAAGATAGAAGATCAGGGTGTTCCTAATCTAAATAATGTTTTACTTGTACAAGGACTGGCTGCAAATCTTATAAGCATCAACCAACCATGTGATGAAGGATTCAATGTCAGGTTCACTAAAGAGGAGTGTATTGTCACTAATGAAGCAAATGAAGAAGTCATGAAGGGATTTAGGTCTAAAGATAATTGCTACCTATGGAATCCTAACACCCTAAACTACCCCTCTGACTACTCCATGATCAGAGAGGAAATAAAAGTTGACTATCAAGAATCTGATGAATTTGATGAAGAATCATATGTTGTAGAACTCACCATAAGTGAACTAGCTGCTGGTTTTAATGAGACCTGTCTAATGAATGAGAAACTGTGTGCAAAAGTAAGGGAGCACAGAAGTATTAATAGATTCCTGCTAGAAGAAAGAGTAAGCCTTATGATAGACATTACTGATCGGGAAAGAAAACTAGATAAGTCAAATATGAGCAATGAGTCTAAAAGTCTATCTAAAAGTAATATCACAAAGAATGTTTTAACAACATCTGAAGACATTGTAAAGGTAAAGGGTATGTTGGGTATTTGTAACCTAAACATATTATAGCAATTAACCTATGTGGGGGAATACTTTTTGGGATTTTTAAATATCCATGATTTGAAACTTCCCTCACTCAGTGTGCATATAAAGCTCCCTCGCTCTCCTATTCTTCTACAAACGGCAAATATACCTGTTGGTTCTTCTTGCTACTTATTAAGGTTGAACTGCTCGGATTCTTTTCACAAGTGTGACACAAGTTATGTCTCAAGGAGTTCTAGTATGTCTCAGCAATCGTGTGATGCATCTCCCGTATCTGACTCAGCAACACCGGAAGAGTCCTCTAACCCTAATGGGATTCTGAAGGTTGTACCTTTAAGGACGATTAGCAGTGACGAAGTAAAGGCCACAAAGTCTAAATCGCCACATGCAAAACGGCCCAAGGAGGGTATTCGTAACAAGGGCGCCAAACTCTCTTCATCCAATACCTTAGAGGAACTTACTAAAGAAGGAACCAGATATGTTGATAAAGCAATTACCAGGATTGTTACACGCATTCTAAAGGAAAATCATCAAGTGCCTGGGATATCTGTCCCTCTTCAAACCATACTGCCTGATCCCATCAAGAACATCAGTAAGGCTGAAGTTGCTCACACTTCTGATTGTGATCCAGCTGAAGAGGAGATCAACAAGGATGGACAAGGAATTGCTGAGAATACCAATGTTACTGAGGATGTCAATGACATCGAAAATAATGAGCATACTAAGGTCAATTCTGAAACAGGTACCAATGTGGTAGACTTAGATGAGTATTCTGACAACGAGTTGCTTGCCTCCCTAAATCCAAGTGTAGCCAACAGGCTAATGACTAGAAGAAAAGGCAAAGTTGTTTCCTAAAGCTCCCCTAAAAGGAGTGCACAAGTGAAAAGCCTTGTCAAAGACTCTGTCAAGAAGAAGAGTACTTCTGCTGGTCCTATCAAGAGCGGAGCTTTGGCTAAGAGTACAGGGGTTGGTCCATCAAAATCCTAGATCAAGGTTGTCCTAAAGAAAAGAAAGGTGCGGGAAATTGTTGAATCTGAGTCTAATGTTGAAGTGGATGTTCCTGATATTCCATCATGGAAGAAGCCTACAACCAGCAAGCTTGCTGCAAGTATTCCATAAGTTCCTATTGATAATGTGTCATTCCACTATGCCTCTAGTTCCAGCATGTGGAAATATGTGCTCCAAAAGAGACTGGATGTTGAAAGGGAATTGGATCCAAATGCCCTTGAGAACAAGGAAGTCTTAGAGCTAATTCAGGAAGCTGGGCTATTGAAGACTGTTTGCAATCTTCCCAAGTGTTATGAGAAGCTGGTCAAGGAATTTGTGGTGAATCTATCTGAAGATTATGGAAACAGCAGGAGTATGGACTTCAAAAAGGTGTTTGTGAGAGGTAAGTGTGTATCATTCTCTCCTTCTGTGATTAATAATTTCTTAGGAAGAATAGATGAAGCTCAACTTGAGCTTGAAGTGACAGACAACAAAGTTGGTCAAGTGATCACAGCCAAGAAGGTAAACAGTTGGACCCTGAAAGAGAAACTAATTGCAAGTAAGCTGAGCATCAAGTATGCAATGCTTCACAAAATAGGAGCATCTAATTGGGTACCAACGAATCACAAGTCCACTATTTAACCTATTCTTGGCAGATTTCTGTATGCTGTAGGAACAAAGGCAAAGTTTGACTACGGAACATATATTTTCGACCAAACTATGAAGCATGCTGGAAGCTTCAATGTTAAGGGTCCAATTGCCTTTCCATCCTCAGTATCCCAACATTCTAAATGAGAATGATGTAGTTTGCAAAAGAGAAAGCCCCTTGGCTTTCCATTATAAATTGTTTCAGGGTACGCATGTTCCAGACATTGTCATGACATCGGCTGAAACATTCAAGTCTGGAGCACCAGCCAGCAAAGCAGAAGTCATAACAATGTTAAAAGAGACCTGCAAAGAGCTGGAAGCTAGGAAGATATCCCTTGAAAAGATGATAAGCACTCTGGAAATGGATGAGAATGAGGAACTTGCAGATGGTGTAAGGATGGCAAATAAAGATGAACAAGATAAGGAAGTAGAACCTGAAGAAGATGTGGAATAAGAGAGTACCATTCCTACTTATGTCTCTAAGAAAGGAAGTTATGTAGACACCTCGAGTTGGTCTGACTCTGGGCAATAAATGCAGTTGTAGCTCTGTTTGTTTTTTGTTTTTTTTGTTTTATTGTTTTGCTCGCTTTCATTTAGCTTTGTTTGCATTTTATTCGATTTAGTTCAGTTTAAGTTTTGTTTGAACTTATTTAAATTTTGGGGAGAAGACAGTAGTTTGCTTTGGCAACTTTTGTGGTCAAACAGGGGGGGAAGTAGTAATGTTTCCCCCGAACAACAAGTATGGTGGGTGTGTGATCAACGAATCTGAAGTACTTATTATTTTTGTGTTGATCTGTTTGTGCTTGTGCTGCTCTTGTGGTGTGGTTGATTTTAATATGTTTGAGAACTGTGTGCATACTGGTGGTGTATGTTGTATGTACTGTATTAGCTCTGATTGCTCTGATTGTGTTTTGGTTGCTTTGTTTCTGCTACAAGTGTTTCTCTGATTGCTTTGATTGTGTTTTGGTTGCTTTGTTTCTGCAGCAAGTGTTTCTCTGATATGGTGTGACAGGTTGTTTTAGCCAAAAATTTGCCAAAGGGGGAGATTGAAGATGTTTTCATGTTGGCTGTATTTGTGGTAAAACATACCTGAGTGTTTAATGTTTTAACTGATATCATGACATGTTTGATATTGTGTTATGCAGGTTGCATATGTGTTAAGCTAATACAAGATCTATAGTGAATGTCATGACCGATTTCATGACATCCTTGTGTGACAGCAGGAGCTGATATATTTTATTAATTATGTTTCCTGACTTCTCTCAATCTACAATTTAGGAAACCTTTTATTCTGTGCCGAATATTTTGTCCAGAAGATTTTGCTGACAACACATTCTGTAACAACCAGATGGCGTGTAAATTAGGTTAACTTGGTTAACCCTAATTTGTTTCTAAAAAAAGTCCAAGGCCCAAGAGCTGCATATAAAAAGTCTGCAATCCTTATTTGGAACGCAGAGAGAGTAAATTGTTAATTGTGAAGAACCATAGTTTTGTAGCTGTCTCTTGTACTCCAAGCAATTGTCTTTCATGATTGCGTTGGAAAAGGTTGTTTGTGTTAATTTTCATTCTAAGCTTTTAAGCAGGAGTGTGTGTCTCGTGATTGAAGCTTTTAAACAGATCAAGGTGTGTTTTTGAAGTGTGTCTTCTCTCTGAATTTGTGTAATGTTTATTTGTAATCACTGCTGTGATTGAGGGGGAGTGAGTGGAGATACTCAGGTCTAGGAATAGATTGGAATTACATTGGGTAGGTTTTAAGTGAGAAGTTGTAAATGGGGGTGTTTAACTCCGAATTAATTCTGCTTATATTGGATTCCCTCCCTGGCTTGGTAGCCCCCAGAGTAGGTTGTTTGAACCGAACTAGGTAAACAATTCTGTGTGTTCTTTATTGTTTTTATGCGTTTCTGTTTTAATTATTTGTGCAGTGTAATTGCGGATGTCATAACATCCAGTACGACATCAAGCGTGAGTTACTAGAATTTTTAAATGGAATACATTTTTCTTTCATGTATAATACTTTATCCGATGATTCCATTCATATTTGAGATTAATAAGTGACTTGTGCCACTACAGGAAGTCCATGCGTTTTGTTCTAACTTCAACTGGATCGGAGGCTGACCAAGAAATATCTTTTGAAAGATCTAAATGGAGACGTGCAGGAGTGGAAAGGCTTCCGATATTTTATGTTTCAAATAATGTGTCGTAAGCTCTTCATTACTTATTCTTTCACATTGCATTAAAATCTCATCTATTGAGATATTATCATTGTAGCCGCATACTTCAATTTTGGTTTATGTAGGATGTGGATTTTATCTCTTTTACCCTAGGAGAAACAGGACCGGACACAAGATAGAAAGGCACAATAAAATTATTGTACTCAATGAATTTTGCATAACTGATGATTGGTATAGGTATAAGAACACGAACACTGACTTTTTCTACTGGATTTGGCATAGACAACCCTCCAGATACTTTTATCTTTTACTAAAAGTGGGTTAATTTGTTTTGGTTAACGCTGCAGAATAAAATTATTTATCGTGCTGATGCGGTCTGAACTACACACTGCATGACTTCAGAATTCAAGTGCTGATGCGTTCTAGTGTTTTGTGTATGATTCCACCTTTGATTTAAATTTATAATTGATCAATATGTATTATACTCCTTTATTAACTTTATTTTTTTCTTCTTCGTATTCTTATATGTATACAAGCGATGAACAATTGAAGATAAATTAGAAGTTGATTTGTGCATTGTTGGAAAGTTAATTATGGCCATCGGGGAGTCACGTTCGACTGGAAAGAACTAGTTTTCTTAGGGAGCAAATCAGTATATATATATATATATATATATATATATATATATATATATATATATATATATATATATATATATTTGTATTGTATTTTGTGTTTTGAGAATTTGATTGTAAAGTTAGCTTATAGAGCACTTATAAAATTAGTGATGTTTTATTTGTATTTTGATAATAAATATATGCAATACTAATTCATAAAATGTTTCATATTAAATGTATTTTTTTTAATTTTTATTTGTTTAATATAATAAATGTATTTCTCAAAATATTAGTGAGAATTTGAGATATGTCAAAATATTAGAAATTATAAAAATAATAGGTTTATTAAAAACACCAACGAAGGCGCTTTTTCAGAAAAAGCGCTGCCTTAGGCCTATATATGAAAGCGCTTTTTAAGAAAAAGCGTTGCCTTATGCCAATATATGAAAGTGTTTTTTTAAGAAAAAGCGCTGCCTTAGGCCTACCTACGCCAGCGCTTTTTCCTAAACCAAAAGCGCTGCTAAAACCTATAGCAGTGCCACCTACAACAGCACTTTTAAGCACTTTTAAAGCCCAAAAAAGCGTTGTCGTAGGTATTTTATGGCATAGTGTTTAGTCGATTTTGTTGACACATGTGAAAAATGATAGAAAGATTGCACCAATGATTTATACTAGTTTGGCCTAACATGTTGACATACTTTCCCCCTTAAATTTTTCCTCTTGATATTTCCACTAAAATCAACCTTGAACTTTTACAAGATACACACTAAATAACTTTCAACAACATGTGGAGATTTTGCAAGGATCAAGCCACAAACTTTCTAACAACAAGAAGAATTTTTGTACAAACTTAGATCAATAATCTTCATCTATTTTTTTTAGGTTTAACATGCAACCTTTAAATATTTTACGAAAGATGTTACACGAGAGAATCATACTTTTGAATATAACAAACTTAGCACAATTGTTGTAAACCTTATAGTCCAATATTTTATTAGAACTTGGTACTTATATAAAATTACCTACTAATAATAATATGGCATTTTTTTATTATGTTTGTTTTTTAAAGTAATAAAGTTTCTAGAATAGCTAATTTGTTTGATGAAACATTAAGTGTGACTTACTCGTGAGACCTTACTGAACAAAAGGACAATATTCTTAAAATATATATAGTCAAGCTTTAATATAAAGTGGAATAACATTAAAGCATTGATACTATTATGTTGATAGACCAATGTTCATATATCATAGATCATGTATAAAGATATATCATGTCTTCACATAAGTATAAGTATTAGGAGAAATATTAATAGGGGATTGACCCACCATGAGAATACTACATGTAGTGTTATGCAAGTGTCACAAGTTATTCTTAAGGTGATAGTGGTGTATACCATCATAGTTTGATCTAAAACCACTATGGAATCTAAGTGTGGAGTCAAATACTTTATTGTCGTTAAATGTTGCCCATAATAGGATGGAAATAAAGATGGTTGATGAGAACTCCACAAATCATGCAGAGGGACACAAATGAAATTTTTTCCATCTTGCGTAATAGGATAATGTTTAAGGGTCCAATATTGAACTAGACAAGTGTATCCCGGTCGATGCCTTATGTTAAATATATACATGAGGTTAAAAGTGTAATTATACACATAAACATTATCACATAAAGATTTTGTCAGATCACATGACTTTATTTTCTATAACTTGGATAGCACTGAAGAGTTGCAAGATACCACTCACTATTTATTGTGTTTAATGTGTGATTTATTATAAATGTCTATATGATGAAAACCTACAGGATCCCACACATAAGTAAAATTTGATTCGAGAAAATAAATAAGTGAAGCGTACACGGTTATGTAGTCTTGCAATGCAGCAATGTTAATTAGAGAAACACGATACATCGTAAAGTATAATGTACTTAAGTGAAATAGGAAACATCATAAGGTAGAATATACTTAATTAAAATAAGGAACACTATAAAGTATGACATAGTTAAGTAAAACACGAAACATTGTAAGACACAATTCACTTAAATGAAATATACACCATAAGGTACAATGTGCTTAGTAGTGTTGTTCAGCTTGCGACTCACACAAGTGGTTATAAATTATTAGAAGCTTGACTAAATTTGGTTTGTGAAACTCTATCCGCACTAGTCTCTCTCATAGTCTATGATATAACATCTAGCAATGAGATTGAAGACACTGTTTGTGTGAACTAAGTAGACGGGTTGTTGTTCGTTCAACGCTCTTAATCATTTCCTAATCAACATCAACTGTAATGGCCACGAAGAGGTAACCATTCTATCCCTGCTCATGCTCATTCATTTGAATTAACTATCACTTCGGCGGTTTTTAGTAACAACCAATGTAAAAGATATAAATAATACATAAAAAAGGTATTTGAAAATATTGATGCAAAAGATTCAACCCCTCGATTGACCATTATAACCAAGAGTAATAAAAATAAAAATAAATAAAAATGGAAAAAAGAAAATGCAACATGTGACCGTAAACTAATTAAAAATAAAAATAAAACATAAAACTATGTAATTGGAATTCGAAGCGAAGTCCCTCGTATATATATTCTCTCGGTTTCGGTAATAACCGAAGGTATAAATTGTTAATATTTAAAAATTAAATAAATAATGGCGTAGCAGAAATATATACCTTAATTATTAGTGGATCGATGTGAAAGCTCCGTGATAAAAATTATTCTTTATAGTAGTGTATGCTTAAAAATGTTTGGTCAATGAATCAAGAATTGAATATTTAAACGTGAAAACCATGAAAATCAAATATAAATTCTCAAAGACGGTGTTAGAATTCTATGAAGGAACCAAAATTGATTGGAAAATTAGGGTTGAGGATCATAGTGGTGAAGTTAACATAATATGAATAAATGAAGAAGAAAGATAATTATTATTAATATATATTCACAATTACCATATATTTTAAACAAATATTATTGCATACAAATACATATAATAAATTTTATGAAACTAATAATTTAAAAAAAAATCAAAACTCGAAAGCACGATAGAAAAACATATATATGATAATAGGATTGTCCGACGGGTGCAGTTACCGTGCATAGATAAAAATCTATGCACCATGCATAGATTATTATGGACCCTTGGATCATTTGATTAAATTCTAGATATCAATTGTTATTACTCTATACTCAATACTCACCACTCAATGTTCAATACTCAATACTCAATACTGGATTAAAAACATGAACCAATGACTTATGTTGGCTTATACATGGTGCATAAGGAAAATCCTTATGCATATTAGCCAGAGCCTTGTCCGACTACACCCTAATAATATTAAAAATAAAAATTGCAAAATTTACTAGAAATGATAAATTATATATATATATATATATATATATATATATATATATATATATATATATATATATATATATATATATATATATATATATATATATATATATATATCACTACTAAAAAATCCGCTTTTAGTGGTCGAATTAGTGACCCAAAAATTTTGGTCACTATGAATTAGCCACCAAAATTTGATATTCATGAGCAAATATTAAGAGGTCACAAAATTGGTCACTTAAAAAAATAGCCACCGATTTAGAGACCAACACTTTGTGACCAAAATTCTGGTCCTTATAGTGACCGAATTAGCCACCAAAATTTGATATTCATGAGCCAAATTTAAGTGGTCACTAAATCGGTCAAAAAAATATTTTTATATACAATTTAATATATATATATATATATATATATATATATATATATATATATATATATATATATTATTTAGAGACCGAAATTTTTGTCACTAATATTTTTTGTTTTCTTTTTCTATTTTTAATCTTCTTTATTATGTTACTATTTTCTTTCTATTTTAAAAAAAATTATACAATTCTCTTTCAAATTTTAAATTTTACTAAAATTTTCATATTTTTTATTGTTTTAACATATAATATATCTAAAAAAAATCTATATGTATATATTTTTAAATGTAAAATATAAAAATTGTTGTTAAGCGGTGTAGTGGCGAGTTGAGATTTAAATACATGGAGGTCAAAAGTTCGATTCCTAGGTATCACAATTTTTAATTTTATTTTATAAAAAAGAACACTAAAATCGGTCACGAATTCGGTCTCTAAAGTCCGGTCACTAAATTCGTCGCAAAAGCTTAGCGACTAGCACTTTTTCCACCGAAAAGTATTGGTCGCTAAATCGGTCGCTAAATATTTTAGTGACCGATTTTAAGCTTTTTCGGTCACTAAAAGCGAATTTTCTAGTAGTGTATATATATATATATATATATATATATATATATATATATATATATATATATATATATATATATATATTATATTGTTGGTGATTTTAGTATCATCAATGTATTTTGGTAGTACTGTGATTTACTGTAGGCTGATGCAATTATGTGTTAAGCTTGAAACGAGTTAGGGTAGTGCGGAGTGCACGCTCGTAGAGCCAAACGTGCAATTGAATACGAATAATAGAAACGGGGTTCCAAGGGGCGGAGCCCCTGGCGGGGTGCGGGGCAGCGCCCCGTCGGGGTCCAAGAGGCGGAGCCCCTGGTGGGGTGCGGGGCAGCGCCCTGCCGGGGTCAAAGAGGCAGCGCCCCTGGCTGGGGTCCTGCTGACAGGTCAGCGCCCCGTTCGAAAAATTCGTTTGAATAGTTGCACTCTTTCCCAACAGACATAACCGTTTTACCGAAAAGGTGTGTCGTTTCCCAACCGACATAACTGTTTCTACCGAACAGGTGTGTCATTTCGGTTTCTATTGTTGATCTCCTATATAAGGAGTCACTTGGCCTCGGTTTCGGATACGAAAAAAACATACTTCCTCTCTACATTCTGATCTGTTCTCTATCGTCAGAAACAGATTGTTCTTCGAGAATTATCCCCGCAAAGATTTCGTGAACCCAGACAAGAATAGGGTCGAAATACTTTGTTCGAAAAGTGAACAAACACGATTCTTGAAGATATCCTGGATTAGCATACCATATTTCTAACATATATATATATATATATATATATATATATATATATATATATATATATATATATATATATATATATATATATATATACACACGTATTAGCTGTCTATAATATAGACTTTATATACAACATGCCATCTCTTTCAATTTTTTCTAATTGGACTATATTAGATGTATATATTGGGAAAACAGTACACGTACCGATGGTACAGATATTGATTGACTTAAAGATGAAGAACAAGTATGTCTTTTAGCTAATATTCTTATGGAATCCATTAGTTAATTAAGTCAAAATCTTATCGGATACGATCTTCCGATAAGCTATATTTTTGTGAGAAAATATTGTTGACATTGACAATACCACCCCATAAACTGAAACACATGGGTAACCACTCCTCTTGCTGCTTTGGTTCCCTATGTTATATGCTATTCCCACAACAAGAGTCAATATTAACCAATAAACAAACACTTTTGGCAAAAGATGAGCAAATTGTCAACTATATTTCTCTAACAAAATAAAATTATTTGATTCTATTTATGCAGCAATAACGGTTTTGGATAAGAGTCAAAGACTGACACATTGGCAAAAGGGGTCAATATTTAATATGGAATAATTCCTTTTGATTATAATTTTGTGATTATAAATATATGACAAAATGAAGGGTATGATGCAGATTTTAGTTTAGAAGATTATAGGTTATGTTTCATAATTCATTGATGTTGTTGATTTGCTCCAATGTCTTGCATGAAGAGACAAAGAGATTAGATTTGAGCCAAGGATGGCTTGCCGGCGACTTCTAACAATGTAGAATCCCTTCTATTTTGGTTTTGTCGGCGAGTTGCCCTTGCTCATGTTTGCTCTCTTTTCTTTCATATGAGACTTATTAAAGAGCTTCAAATTAAATTTAGTTTGCGTTGTTACATGGTAAAATATACCATACTTTCTAAATCACTTTGGCATTATTTTCGTATATAAAGTTGGGTGCAAGAGTAACTCAACTTAATAATATATATATTAAAAAAAGAGAGAGAAAAGCTATGGTCTGAACAATTGTTGCACCATGCAACTGTTGTAGGGCTAACCATAAAAAAATGCACTATATACTTTGATCTGAAGACACCGTAAATATGTTCTGTGTCTTGTTAGTTTATTTTATGACTGTGGTGCAAGGACTGTATTTTGTTGAAACAATATGTTGTTTTTATTTGTTGTTTTGTTGCTGTGTATTTGTGAATTATTAATGTTTGGTATGAATAGAGATATAAATGGATAGTATGATATTTATATATGTTTTATTGGATAAATATGATATATGTATTCGTGTATCCGTAAGGGTATCTACAAAGTGGGTAATCCGCCAGTTTTTCTAAAATTATTTTTTAAAAAGATTTTGTTAGCTTCTTTGAAAGTCATTATCAGATAATATCATATAATTCGCTCTAATTTTAACAACAAAGTTTCAACACATTACTTCTTTTCTTTTTCAGCAAAACATAATAATATCCAAACGTAATATCCATACATTTCATTTTTAACCAAAACAAATGAAATATATTATGATTTGAGTTATGGTGGAAGAGAGAACGACTCAGTAGTAAGAAGGGAGACACTGGTTGGACAGCGGAATGACAGTACTAATTAGTTGGATGATGATACTGTTGAGAACTTTTTCGGATTAAGATCCTCTCCATTTCTCAAAAGAAAAGGAGAGCTCTATTATTAAAGCTTTCATGATATAAAAGTCAAATTATACAAATACATATCACACTTTTCAACAACATATATGCATTATTCATCAAAACTTTAGTAACGTAACTCTATTTTCTTTTTTTGAGAAATGAAGAGGATCTCAACTCAATATTTTCTCTTGGCGACTTAACAAAATAGGTCTTTTTAAATGAAGCAATGATTAGTAGCATTGACTATCAATGATGAGGTGTGTCTATGATTTTTTCCTTGAGATGGTTAATCTCGTTTACTTAATCTTAGAAGATCATTCCCTTGGAGATAGGTGATAATTTATTTTGACTTAGTGTAAGTAATTATTTTAGTCAGTTTTATTGACACATGTTCAAATGATCATTTATTGTCTTCTGAATAGAGGATTTTTTTTTTAATAAGCAATTTTATAAGATATCGCACTAGTGGTGCAACCCTTACAAAGAAACTCTATAAAGAGTTAAAACAATTTAAAGGCAATTTATGCCAATCATAAAAGGAGATCCTAGAAATAGACTCATTACCACCTAACCATCTCCAAGAGTAAAACAAAATGTTGGAGATTACCGTTTCAAAGCTATAAGAAGCGTTTTCGAAGATAATAGCATTTCTCATCAACCAAATACACCAAATTATAGCTAACCAAATGGAGTTCAATTTAACTCTAATGTTATGTTTCTTCACCTTTTCTTGAATGCAACCGAAGCTCTTGAACTCTTCCAAGTTAAACTCCACTTCATCTCCCAACCAATTATAGACTTTCTCCCACACCGCCTTCGCTACGGTACAATGAAAGAAGAGGTGAAACAAAGTTTCTGGATGGTTGGAGCAAAGAACACAATCGGGAGAGGTGAAATTAGAAACCCCCTATGAAGCAAAAGATCTTTTAAAGGAAGGCGGTCAATAAAGAATCTCCAAGAAAAGATATGGACCTTTTTCGGGACCTTAGACTTCCACATTGTTTCCAACAACTTGATAATGTAGATTGGCCAAGCATTATCTTTGGTATCAGAAACCAAGCTATTCACACTTGCAACCGAGAAAACACCGGAAGAATTTAGTTTCCAATGAAAATCATCGTTGTCCGAAAAGATCGGAGTGATGCTTTCCAAAGAATCTTTTAAGTCCCTCAATTGAACAAGCAAATCTGAGACGGTGCCATTTTGGGTGGGAAAGAGAGGAGACAAATTCAAGGTAGACATTCCATTGAGACCGAAGAGGTCGTTAAAATTCCAAGAAAAAGCACCGTTATTCCAAGATATGATATCACTAACCTTGCAAAGTTTATTGGTTGAAAGATCGAACAAATGTGGAAGAGATTCACGAAGAGTTTGATCGCCCAACCAACAACTATGCCAAAAAAGAATGTTGTTTCCGTTCTTGCACTCACAATTGATCCAATCGGAAAATCCTTCAACGCTATCTGCCTCGTTAAAATCATTAAGAATGATATCTCTCCACCAACTAGAATCATCCTGGTTTAAAACATCCCCACAAGAGGCTAGCACTTTGAATTTCGGATTGTCGTATCTCAAGAGTAGAAATCTACTCCAAATGGCATTATCCTCCTTCAAAATTCTCCACTTCCATTTGAGAAGAAGAGCTCTATTCATATCGCCAACATCTCTAATGCCTAGACCACCTTTCTCCTTAGGTTTGCAAACATTCTCCCACTTCACCCAATGAATACCTCTTTTATTTGCATTCCCATTCCACAAAAAATTACTAAGAAGACCTCTAATCTCTTTGATGATCTTTCTCGGTGCTTTATAGAAAGAAAGGGTAAAAATTGGAATTGCGTTAAGCACCGACCCAATAAGAGTCACCCTTCCACCTATTGAAATGTTTCTCACCTTCCACCTCGACAATCTTGCCTTTATATTATTAACTACGTCCTTCCACACCTTCGTCTTGTTAGCTCTTTCTCCAACCCAAATGCCAAGAAATTTAAAAGGAAAAGTTCCTTTTTTGCAAGCTAAGAAAGAAGTGGCCGAAGAAAATAACCAATCTCTAATGTTAGTTCCAAAGAAATTGCTTTTGTGGAAATTAATTTTCAATCTGGAAACAAGCTTAAAACCTCTTAAAATCAGTTTCATGCTCCAAAGGTTGTCACTTGTAGGTTCTCCTAAAATTACGGTATCATCCGCAAATTGTAAGATATCCACAAAATCATCTTCACCAATTTTGAAAGGTTGAAAATCCCCCACCTCTATCGATTTCCTCATGAGAGCACTAAGGCCTTCCATAACTATAACAAAGAGAAATGGCGAAATCGGATCACCTTGACGAAGACCACGATGAACTTTAAACTCTTTGGTAGCACTACCATTCACCAAGACAGACATGTGACTATTGAAGATGCAAGATTCCATCCAATTCATCCATCTCTTCCCAAACCCCATTCTTCTCATTATCCATCTAAGATAGTTCCAAGAAATAGAGTCATAAGCCTTTTTAAAATCCACTTTAAGTAAAAGACACCCCCTCTTTTTTCTTTTGGCCCAATCAAGAATCTCATTAACCATTAGGACTCCATCCATCATACTTCTACCCGGAACAAAGGCGGTTTGATTGGTAGAGATCAAAGTATCCAAAACACCTCACATTCTAGCCGCCAAAATCTTCGCAAGAATCTTGTAGATACTCCCCACTAAACAAATAGGGCGATATTCGGACAATTCTTGAGGGTTCTTCTTTTTAGGAATTAGCACAAGAAAAGACGAAGAAATGGCTTTAACAAGCGTACCTTTTAAGAAGAAATCATTGCTTAGCTTCATCAAATCTTCTTTAAGAAGATACCAAAATCTTTTAAAGAACTCCAAAGAAAATCCATCTGGTCCCGGGCTTTTATTCCCATCACACGACCAAATAGCATCCTTGATCTCATCCTCGGAAAAAGGTTTCTCAAGATCCAAATAATCCCCTAAAGATAACCCTTTCAAGTCGATCCCATGCGGTTCTGGTCTAGTGCAAACCTCTTCTTTAAAGAAAGAAAAGTATTGGGGACCTAAGCCTTTAATATCCTTGACCTCTTCCATTCTACCCCCCCTAGTCTCCATGGTGCATAAAGAATTCCTACTTCTCCTATCTTTTAATGAATTATAAAAAAAGCGAGTGTTATCATCCCCCTCGGTGAGCCAAAGTTGTCTCGACTTTAATCTAAGGAACCCTTATTTTTTGTTAAGGTTATTCCAAAAGTCCTCCACCACTTTCAATCTCTTATCAACTAACTCTTCCGGAACATTACATGCAAAATGAACAAACAAGTTATCTAAAGAATTCATCTCTTTCACGTCTTTGTCAATCTTGAGGTCAATCCACCCATAAATCGTTTTATTCCACCAAGAGATCCGACTTTTAAGGATTTTAAGTTTTTCCACCAAGAAATAGTCCCCTCTCCCTTTCACTACTATTTGATTCCACTCCTCTTTAACAAAATTATCAAACTCCTCATGCTTTAGCCATAAGTTGTTAAACTTAAAAGGCTTAGGTCCCCAATCCTTTCTATTGTTTTTCAACCAAATGGGTGCATGGTCCGACACATCCCTCTCTCCTATATATTGACCATCCACCTTATTATCTTCTATGTAGCACTCCGATAATAAAAATCTATCGATTCTACTCATCACCTTCTCGTTGCTTTTGAACCAAGTAAACTTGCCACCTATAGTGGGAAGATCCACCAACTCCATTTCCTCTATGAATTCATTGAAAGATCTTGAGTCCCTACTATAGTCACTACAAGTAACACCAATTCTTTCATCAATAGTAGATATAGAGTTGAAGTCACCCCCAATGCACCAAGATCCAACGATTTTATTATGCTTGAACTCACAAAGATTCTTCCATGTTCTTCTCCTAATGACTTTGTCACATGAAGCATAAACATTGACATAATAGATCATTTTTCCATCTTTCTCTACACAAAGACCAAGGAAGCCTTCTCCCCTAAAACTATAGATGAGAGAAAAGAAGTCTTTCTTCCACATAGTTAGAATTCCACTGGAGGCTCCGGTAGCATCCGAGTAAGACCATTCAACATCAATACCTCCCCACAACTCTCTAACCGCTTCCACACCAATTCCACTAAGTTTTGTTTCTTGCATGAAGCAAAGATCAACATCTCCCTTTTGAATTAGGAATCTGACTCTCTTGCGCTTAGCCCGATTCCCGCCACCATGGATATTATATGAAAGAATAATCATGGAGGCACATCATTTTGGGTCCCCTTTTCCACCTTCACACCTTTATGATCCCTTAACTCCATTTCCTTCAATCTTTTGATCGGATCAAAATTGTTTGAAATATTGATGATTCCTAATTTAGACATAGAGTTCCAAAGCCCCTCTGAAGCATTGTTGCTCACGCTGTTATTTCCTCTTCTATTACAGTTTCTAATGTCAGTGCTTGTGATGGACTCACAAGTTAAAGGAACACCGTAAGAAAGGAAGTTATTATTTTTCTGTTTGATGAGATGAAGCTCTGTTTCCTGTTGAATTGTCTTCCTTTGTTGAACACCGCCCTGAATTGGATGAGTAAAATCAAGAACTTTCTCCCCTAAGTCCAGCACCTCCCTTATTTTTTTTCTATAAATTTTAGAATTCTTCACAATTTGACATTGATCATCAAAGCACAAATTTTTGGAGTTTCTACCACTGGTTCCTTTCCTCTTCCTAATTAATTTCGCGCTCTTCAAAGAAAAAGAGACACGTTTTTTGTTAGAATTGGTAGAGATATCGTTTGAGGACACAGGGATGCTTTTTGTGTTTGAAGGTGAAACCTTTTCCGCCTTGGAATAACAGAAATGGATAGCTGAATTGGGCCCACTTTTAGCCACGTCACTATTAGCAATGCTTTCAAAAAGTTGTGGTTTGACCGTTTCAAGTGGAATACTCCTTTCCAAGTGTCCCCCACACTTAGAACCCAAGTCCACCGAGTTTTTAATAAAATAATCACCAATTAAATCGTTAATTATTAAACCTGCTGGACCCACATGAGAAATCCCTAAATCCTTCTTTCTCCTCAATGGCGTGTTAATAGAAACCGCTACCTCTGTGGCTCTGCTGCAAGACCTCATAGAGGTAGGGTCTGAAGAAGTTGTCTTCCCTAAACGTGGATTAAGGTTGTCTGCAACGTATCCTGAACCATTAAAGCATGTACAGAAAAACCCCTCTTTTCTTGATCTGTCACCTTCACCCTTCTGAGTTTCTGACTGTCTGTCACCATCAACTTCACAAGAATGTTTCATTTCCCGATACAGTGTTACAGGGTCGTCGGCGGTGAATCGCGGTGGTCTATCCAAGTTTGAGATCTGCGGTGAACCATGGAGCGAACGAACGTACATAGGCGGATCATCCTTGGCCGAAGAATCTGAGGAAGAGATTGAAGATTCTTCATCTGAGTTCGAGCAAACGCCTTGAGACGACCTTGCGTTCAACTCTTGGTGGAGAGTAACATCTTCAATGATCAGTAAGTTGAACCAAATTCCATCTATGCACGTTTTGACTCTATTTCTGATTAAATCCACTGCATCTGTGTAAATCTCCTAAGAGAGATTGGAGAGGTAACCATTTTGGACTCGTTCGCTTTATCAATGCTGAGGATGAGAAAAATCTGGAGACTAAAATGGATAACATTTGGCTAGAAGGAGTAAAACTTAAAGCTAACACTTATGTATAGAGGATAATTCTCTTTTTTCTAGCCGTATATATAATCATTGGGAAATGAAAAGTTGACACTATTTTATACACTAACACCGTATAATTATACATACCATCCATACATTTTATTATTTAATGATTTGTCTTATTCTAAATTTTTGTGCAAGCAAATTTTCTTTTGTTAATATTTACGGTGTAAGCTACGGTGTGAAGAAAAAAAATTGTAAGCATAACATATCTCATAATCATTACAACTTTGAGGGTAGATATCATTTATTCTTTTGTTGATGATCATGTACATATTTCCTGTTGATGATTGAATGTATATACTATACATAAAACAAACACATTAAAATATCAATTGTTCTTAATTATATCAATATCATCAAAAACTTTCAAATATATGTTGTTATTCTTCAAACATTTTTATTGAACTTGACAAAATCCAAAAAGCGGTTTCATATGATGGTTTAGGCTTTTAAGGTGTGGATAAATTCATATTTCCTAGGGAAGAAAACTTTTTCAACTGTAATACTACCTCTGTTCCTTTATATAAGAGACAATTCACTTTTCTACATTCATTGAATAATTAATGTATCTAATCAATATACAAACCAGATACATTGATTATTCAATGAACCTAAAAAAGTGAATTGTCTCTTATATAAAAGAACGGAGGTAGTAATATTTAGTCATTTTACAATAGAAATTATCATTTTTAAAATTTGATATCACAAAATGTTTGATTTTGTGTAATGAATTTGAAATTCGTGCATTCGTAAATCACACAACCCCTTAAAATTAATTTGTGTATTAGAGGTTATTTTTGTTATTATTGTTAAACATGTAACTCCACATACAACAGAGAAGTGAGTTGTAGGATCTGGAAAACATTGGTTTTAAAACAAAACATTTTTTTTAAATAAGAGTTTAATAACATTTTCAAAAAAATGATTGGATAGACAACGGAAAATCAAGATAAAGAAATAAACGAAAAGTAAAAAGTAAAGAGAAGAGAGATAACACTAGATATATAGAGGTTCAGTCTTAAAGAAGTGATATACTCCTCTCCACAAAAATTTATATTGAGAGTATTCAACAATGCTTTAGAGATTTTATAAAACTAAGCCCACGAAACCCCTTATACAAGAAAAAAAATGAAGTTTCAGATTTACTTCCAACTAAATAGCAAATAGTGGAATGAAGTGGTAAGTCCTCACGTTAAACAACGAACAAAGCTTTGAGATGTGAGTCTCTAAACTAAATCGAGATTTTGTACGGACTTATCTCGATCCAAGTTAGGATTTTGAATTAGCTATCCTCCAAACCGAATTGAGGTTTTACACTTGGCTAACCACTACCCGAATTAATATTTTCTACCGCAATGATCTCAAACCGACTGAGCTTTTATACCGAGTTGAGCTAAAGAACCAATGTGGGGATTTTTCCCTGGTTATTCTTCACAAACACAAAAGGAAAGCTTTTCCTTAAGCGGCATAACTCACGAACCAAAATAAGACTAACACTAATCCCCTTACCCAAAAAAGAGCTTTAAACAAGTTTAACTTCAAACCCAAACAATTTATTCCAAAGGATCGAAGAATAATTCCCTCAAGAGGAAAAACAAATCTTTGTGAATATACAATAGTTCCCCTTCTATAAAAATTTTCTCACTTAACACAAGAACTTTTCTCAAAGTGGTGTGGCTAAAAATATGTGAGAGGATGAAAAATATTGTAGAGAGAGATTGAGAGAGAGGAAGGTGAAATATCTCATTTTTTTGGATGAAAATAAATTAAGGGAAAGACCTCTACTTATAGGGCGAAGGATGATTTAATAAAAGAAACAATACATAGGCAAAATTGATTACCTAATAGATTAAGTCATAAGTCTAATCAATTAGGTTCTAAAAATAATCGATTATTTGAGCCCAATTTAAAAGGTTTTGATAGAGATCCGATATCATTTATTAAGACACTGTCACAATAGATTTTAGATATGCTTTGTCCTTATCTAATCTATTAGGTACTTGGTCTTATCGATTAGACAGTTCAAAAACTTTCCCTAATCAATCTTACATTTAGTAAATGGGGGTAGAGATGCTTAGCGGAGAAGGATGTTATGTGGTCCGCTATATTGCAGTTTCGATACGGAGATGCTTTTAATTGTTTACATGAAGAGATATCAAGGAATAAGATGAAGAAGTGTTCTTTTTGGTGGCGCGACGTAAGGGATGTTTGTCGGCGGTGCATAAACGATCAGCACTGGTTTCTTGATGCAGTCTCGTTCATGTTGGGTTTGGGGCTTAGAATTCGCTTTTGGACTCATTGTTGGGTTGGAAATGCTTCGCTGAAAAGTCTTTTTTCCGGATTTGTATGATGCTTCATCTTTTAAAGACTGTTTTGTGGCGGAGGCGGGGTGGTGGGAGTAAGGTATTTGGTGCTGGAATGTGGGAGACGATGATGTTTTGGGAGACGCTGCTGTCTTGACGCAGCAAGTGGGATTGCTTCTGGTCTTGGAAGATTTATTTCTTAAGCCAGATGTTCCGGATGAGGTTGTTTGGATGCATAACCAAGAAGTTTGTTCTTCCAAGAATGCCTATATTGCTCTCTATAAATTAAATTCAAGTACAGGTCTGTTGGATAGCGAGAATTTGTGTGTTATGTCGAATATTTGGAAAGCCAAGGTTCCCAGTAAGATCAAAGTGTTTGGGTGGCGTTTATGCTTAATAGCTTGCCTTCTAGAATAAAGCTGCATCATAGAGGTGTCATTCGTAATGAGTCTCTGTTATCTTGTTTGGTTTGTTCCTTATTCGACGAGGATCTTTTGCACCTTTTCTTTGGTTATATGGAGTCAAGAAAAGTGTGGGTGAAAGTCCTTTGTTGGTTAGCTGGTGTGAATGGGGGGCTATTTTCGACGGTTATCGCTCAAGGTGATAGTGATTTTTTGTGGCTGCTAGTGTCGTGGAATATTTGGAGGGCTAGGAATTCGTTGGTCTTTGCTAATAAGAGTTAGGATGTCGACGAGATTCTGAATGCTATTAAATATATGGGTTGGGACTGGTTTTCTATTATAGCTAATAGAGGAGTTGAGTTGGTTTTGGCGGTGTGGATTCATAATCCATCGGATCTTGTGGGGGTCAATTTGTAGGGAAGTGGGTTTGGGCTGTTTTTAGAAATCAACATTGCAAGCCAAGATGGCGAATACATATTTCATTCCAAAATATTAATTTCGCCAAAATAGGCTACATACTACAGAGAAATACAGAAGTGATGCATAACACCTAAAATGCTTCAACATTAATAAAATAACCCTAAAAGATAACAAAGTAAAAAGCTTCAAGGTCTCTTTAATTGACCCTAAGATACAAATCCTCCAGGCTTAGCGAGGGGCAACTCTCAGCCTCGAAAGCATCAAAAGACCCTGTTACATGTAGCCTTCTAGCTATCCCTAGTTTAACAAACATATGGGACAAGAGACATCCATAGGGAAGACAGAAGGGTTTGCCATGACGAGAGGTCATAATAGCTTCTGCGAGATTGTCATACCCTAATTTTGACCCCCCCTGAGATATCATATCTTTTAAACTTTTCATCAAAGAAAAAGGAGATACTCAGAGCAGTCACTTATTCATCTGATACTTAGTCGAGGGTGTTCAGGAACAAAAGAACTCAGGCAAAGGACCAATCAGAAAAAGGGGTGGTTTCTAACACAACTATGGGACTCAAAATCTTCATTCTATCCACCTATGATTGATTAGATACCCATCACCTGGACTAAGGATTGCTTACCTCACCAGTCTAGGGTTTTGAGCCCCATCAAGGACTAAAATCAGGGGTCACGTTTGGGAAACCCTAGAAAGCTCAAAGGTATCACTCAAAGACTTCAATCATTCTCAAATAGTTCATATGAAAATATCCATATGGCATTACACTTCAATTCAAGGCCTACAGTCATCAATTTCATCTGGTCGACAATTAGGGTTTTTGACCTAATTCACCAAGATAGTTGACTTTTAATCAAGACATGGATCCAAAACTCAAAGCATGACTCAAGAGCTTCTATTACCTCAATATAATCCATTCACATCACCCATTTGAAGAGGAGAGTTTGATTCATCACAAAAGTCCAAGAATTCACTTCATTTGGAAAAAGTCAACTGCACAGGATCACCTTTGACTTTTTGGAAATTTTGGTCAACCATGTTTTTTGAAGTTTTAAATCATCAATATATGATATTTGAAGTCATTTGATCAAGAAAAGTCAAGAAAATCAATCAAGAATCAAAAGTCAAAAGTTTGACTTTTCATACTTAGAAATTTTCTAAGTGTTTTCAAGTGATTTTTGCCAAACTTTGGAAGGGATTTTCTCAAAATTTCACCTACAAACTGAAAAAAACTTCCAACATAAAAGTTGTAGATTTTGATCCAATAAACAACTTTGACACATATAATTTTTTGGCTAAAAATCAACCATTGAAGAGTTATGGAGCTTCAAAGTGGCTGCCTTCACAAAACATGCAAGAAAACCATAGTTTTCTTCAAACTTTATGGGACTTTTTCACTAATTTCCATAAAGAATTTGGGCAATCACCAAACTAATGAATTAAAGTACATATTAAGGGCTTTCCAAATTATGCTCAACCTTCTCCAAATTCATTTTGAGCTAAGAGATATGATTGATCAAAGTTAGGCACTTGAAGTGAAAATTATAGGTCATGTGCAATTTGGAACTTTGCAATTTTGTGCAAATGACATCTCTAAATGATGCTACCCGACCTCTAATACATATGCAAGCACACCATACATCCATTTTCATCATTGCATAAGGATTAGAGAATATTCCCAAAAACAAAGGCATGTGATTATGTAATGATTACATTTGAGAATTTATGGCAAGATGATGAATCACCAAAGGAATCTCTTCCCAACAAATTGGAGCTCATTTCTGTCTCAGATTTGTCCCCTAAGATCAAGCAAAATCGAGGGCTAGGGGATTGATCAAATGGAATCAAAATTCCCATCATTGCATTTTGGATATTTTTGAATTCCTTCATAGCCAAGAAACCAAATCAACCTCACCAAGTAACCACACTCCTCTGCAACTATACTGAACCATTTGCCTATAAATACAAGTGCTATCCTTCATAAAATACACACCAAAGCAACCTTATTGCTTGCTTTCTCTTTCTCTTCTCATGCTTATGGTTTTTCAAAGTTCTTTGGCAAGAAGAATCGTTTTCTTCAAACCAGAGCTTCTCTTTGGAAAGTAAGCATTCTAACATCTCAAGGGGGCTCATTTGAGGTGATCTAAGCGCCTGGATCACTTCTGTAGGTGGAGGAACACCATTGTTCCTTTCACTTTGGAGCTGTTGCAGTTGAAGGTCCATAGAGCAATTCAGAAGGATTCAAGCAAAGCCAAGCATCCAGACACGTTCCTTAGGGCATAGTGAAGCTGTTCAGTTGGCTGCAGCTCATCTGTAACTGAAGATTCATCCTCCTCCATGTCCACTTGAAGCTCAAATCGAAGGTGTCGGGTAGAGCAATTCAGAAGGATTGAAGTCACAATAAGCATTCAGTTAGCATCATTGAGTCCCAAGGAAGCTTTTAGGATCACTCACACAAGCCCAGGTGTTCCTCATCATCCTCACGACGTCCATTTTCAGAGGTATGTTTTTGAACTCCACCTCTTTAATTTAAGTATTCTTTGTGATAAAGCTCGATACTATCTTGTTCAGCATCATCAGAGGATTGAAAACCCTCTATCATCATTCATTTATTCATCTTGTTTGTCATTTAATTTTAAAATTAGGGTTCATATATTCTTCGTGTTTTCTGAGAAATTAGGTAGCTATAGTTAATATAAATAAATGTTAGTTACATATCTGGATTCGTGAGGAAATTTAGAGCAAGATTGTTGTTTACATCATGCCATTTAGTTGAGAAACCAGAGAGTTAGAAATTTGAAAATCTTTGAGCTCGAGGAAGAAGATGAACATGGTGCGCGCAAAATTTGAAACTTCAGGCTTGTTCTAAAATATATTATGTTGGATGCATGTGAATAACAAACTGCGCTCGTAGCCCAGATGGTGGGAGTTTTGGTTAGTGACTTGGAGGGCGTGAGTTCAAGCCCTCTAGGTGACAAAACCTTATTTTTTATCACTTTTTCCACTTAATTTCTTCACAACTTTAACCAATTATTTAACCTATCAAATTAATTTATTTTGACTTCATTTTTTACACACTTGTTGATTAATATATATATATATATATATATATATATATATATATATATATATATATATATATATATATATATATATATATATATATATATATATTTTTATGAATAACCAAAAAAAATCACAAAAATATTATTTATTTTGTATATTTTTATTAGGTTGAAAATGGTGTTGTTTTAAGTGGTTTAAAATATGTTTTAATATATGTTTTCACTAAACTTTCAAAAAAACCTAATACCTCATGAATATTTTGTGAAAAATCCTAACCATTTAGGTCTTAATTAGGTATAGATTTTGTCTTTACTTTAATTAAGTTGACTTTTGTCAAAATTCAAACTATTTTCAAATTCCAAAGTAAACAGATGATCGAGGTTTTCAAACAACAGAACCTCGTATCTTTTCAACTGTTTCTCATAAGCGGTAAATCATTTTCATTGGGCCTCTAATAGAGTGTAAGTCCCAACACCTTTTTCTTTTCATAGTTTGTTTTCAAAAACTGTATTTACAAAATCTCCTTTCTGTTTTCAAAACATTCTTCTGGTATTTGAAGGGCATTATTCCCGGTGAAACTCTTCAGATACCTATGTGACCTTTGTCCATCTTCACTTCTTCTGTTTTCAAAACCATTAACTGTTTATAATAAATATTCAACTGTTATCATTAAAACTACAAAAATTGCTGGTAAGGCTTTGTACGTACTTCTTCAAAGGCCTCCACTCCATCCAAGTTAGGCTTTACAAGCTTTCAATTTACAGTCTTTATTTAAATTACTGTCAAATATAGAACTGTTTATATATTTGTTTAGAACTACGTTTGAGTGTAAACCCTAGGACAGTTAAACTATATATATATATATATATATATATATATATATTATAGGAATATGGCCTAGGATTGAGAATGTCTTCCCGGTGAAGGCTCTTTCCTAATTAGAGATCTGTAGTTCAAACCCCAAAGATGAATTATTCCCGGTGAAACATCTTGACAAAAGCCTTAGAACAAAAACTAGGACACATCCACCCAAAGAGGAATTATTCCCGGTGAAACCTCTTACCCATTTGCTTAGAGCCAAAATAAGTTCAAAACCACATAGCTTTCTCTTGTGCTATAACAAGGACCCTCGATGAACCTTGATTAGCCTCCTCTTGGGCTTTGTACAAGGACCCACAGGCTTCTTAAAAGCATTTCCAGCTTCCTCTTGAGCTTGTATACAAGGACCCATCAGGTTTCTTATAAACATAGGAACAGGTCTTTAGTTACCTTTTAGCCTATCCTGCTGAATTTCTTCCATTATTTAAACCAGACTTTAAACAAGCTAAGTTTGTCTCAATCTCATATTGAGTACACTTTTTGGAATGAGAGACATGGACAGTCTCTGTCACCCTTATCTTCATCAATCTTCCTTAGCAGAGTCTAGGATCTTTATTTGCTTATTCTCAGTCAGAGTCAGCCTTAATCTTGGGCTTTAAACAAGAAGTCTCCACTAGATAATCTTTCTGCCATTCATTCTTTCATTTTAACAAAAACCCCTGGAAAGGGTCAGCCTCCAAAATCACTCCTTCAAATCCAAAGATTCATTCTTTCAAAAAAAAAGATAATTCCCTAAAAGAGTCAAAACCCCTGGAAAGGGCCAGCCTCCAAAAACATGATAAAAGTTCAGTCTTTTAATAGACTATTTCTCCAGCTGAGTCAAAATCCCTGGAAAGGGTTAGCTTAAAAAAAAAACATAAAAATAAATTAGTTTGTTAAAACCTCTAGCAAAATAAAACCCCCCAGTGAGTCCTTCACCATCATGTAGCCACAACCTTGGGCTTTGTACAAGGCAGATAAACCATATTTCCTGTGTCAAAGATTCCTAATCTCAAGGATCTTTTCCCCATAGAGTCTTCCATACTCAGTTTCCTTAAAAGTCCGCCACAACCTTGGGCTTTGTACAAGGCAAAAAAATAATCTTTCCCTAGCTAGAGTAGCCACAACCTTGGGCTTCATACAAGGCACAAATTAATAAACTTCCACAGCTAAGAGTCAGCCACAACCTTGGGCTTTGTACAAGGCACACAAATAGAGTCATCCATAGTCTTAAAAAATACTCAGTTTCCTCAGCAGTCAGCCACAACCTTGGGCTTCATACAAGGCACACAAAAATAGAGTCTCCCTAAGTAGAACCAGCCTCAATTCTGGGCTTTGTACAGAACACCAAATAAAATCCATCAAATAAACACTCTCCAATTAGAGTCAGCCTCAATTCTGGGCTTTGTATAGAACACAAAAATTCCTTAGTTTAAATTCTCCCCAGTAGAGTTATTTCTCATAAAAAACAATAAATCAATCAAAAGCCTCAAGCTTGGGCCTCATTCAAGCCAGCTAAAAAAATCAAATCTTTCAAACAATAGATAGACATAGCTCATCTTCATAGGTAGATATTTCTCTTATCTCACCACAAACAAACAATCATTTCAAACAATCATCATTTCAAACAGATCATCATTTCTCCCATTTAGGACACTGAAAGGCATGCTGTGGCAACACACCCAGACTTGTACGACCCTTTCCCTAATATGGTTGAGAATCTTTCATTTAAGAGGCACGATGGCTGTCATACTTGATCAACCAAGTAGACTCCCCTCTTAATGAAACATCATTTTTTAGCTTTTCTGTCACTTTAAGAATGTTTGTGGTGGAATAGTAGAAATACCTCTCTGTAAAGATGATTTCATGTCTCTTTACTGTAAACAGAGATTTAATTCAAAGCTTCAACCTTGAGCTTCAAGCAAGGCACCAAAAATCTTTTAAAATCCCTAATTAGTTCCCCGAACTACATTAAGCTCTGACTTCCACTAGGGATATGTAGGCATGAGGTTCACAAGGAATCTCAGCGAGCTAATAAAATACCAAAAATAGTCTGTTTGTTTGTTTGTCTGTCTGTCTTTTTTAAATCAATTCAATTCTCTCTCCTAACACAAAGGATAAACTTTCCCAATCATTAGCAGTAAACACAATCACAATGACACATAGAAGGTTCCCGTAGAGTACTACAGATATGTAGGGTGCTTAAACTCTTCCCTATGTATAACCGACCCCCCGAACTCCAGAATTTCTAGTCTACGTGAATCCCCACACTTAGCAAACTCCTAGGGTTAATTTGAGATCTTTTTCCCCTCTCCTACTCGTTAGGACAATTAAAAAGTTCGTGTGATATCGTAGGAAGAACTGAAACAAAATTCATCCCGCCCCGGGCGCATTCTCCTTCCAAATTTCGCGTGATGGGTCTAGCGTGCTGTCCTCCCAAGTGAAACGGGGAGGTAAAAAAAACGACACCACAGATATGTTTGAAGATCATGAGAGGGATGTTGATCTTCTGTTTTTGCAAGGCGTAACACATAAACTGGACATCCCACATCATTATATTTTCCTGGTTTTCCTTTCGTGGGAGAAAATTCCCCACAAGGAGTTGGTGCCAGATCCTGCCCACAAAGGCAGAAAAAACATGGTTAGGGCCAGTGAAGATACTCCTTAAAACATCATAAAGAGTTTGGCTAAAAGGATCGTCACAAAGGGCCCCATCGTTCTCACACTTTAGGACTCTGGAAATGAGTTTCGCAGAGATCATAATGCGGGAATCTGAGACTTCAGAACAGATGGTAATCTTTCCTTCTTTGTTCATTTGAATGGACACATGCATCCAGAAGTTTGCAAGCATGTTAGGGTACACTAGGCCATCTAAAATGGTAAGATATGTTAGAACAAGATTTGTTCTGATCAATTATCTTAGTTTTGATGATAACAATAATATGAATTTTGCTTAAGATTATATGGTACTCTAATCCAATGCAATTTCCCTTTCAGGAAATATATAAAGAGTACGCATAATTCAGCGCTCAGAAGCTTTGTCTCAAGGGTTCAGCATGCAACATCAGAACATGGTCTGGCAAGACATCAGAAGATGGTCGAAGCAGAATCAGAACATGGGTCTATGGAAGCATCAGAAGAACAAGAGAACAGAAGCACTGAAGTTCTGATAGTATCACGCTCAGAAGCACTTCAAGGTCAGAAGATCAGAAGATGCTATGCACCAAGCTGTTTGACTCTGATGATATTCAAACGTTGTATTCACAAACATCAGATCAGAAGAAAGTACAAGTGGCAAGCTACGCTGACTGACAAAAGGAACGTTAAAAGCTACTAAAGGCTACGTCAGTAGACACAGCGTGAACAAGGCTCGAGGTAGTTGACAAAAGCGTATAACATTAAATGCGATGCTGTACGGAACACGCAAAGCATTAAATGCACTCAACGGTCATCTTCTCCAACGCCTATAAATATGAAGTTCTGATGAGAAGCAAGGTTAACGATCCTGAACGTAAACAACGCATATTAACTTGCTGAAACGCTGTTCAAACTCAAAGCTCAGAATCTTCATCTTCATCAAAGCTCACTACATTGCTGTTGTAATATATTAGTGAGATTAAGCTTAAACGATTAAGAGAAATATCACAGTTTGTGATTATCGCTTTTAAGAAGCAATTGTAATACTCTTAGATTGATTACATTAAGTTGTAAGGAACTAGAGTGATCGTGTGGATCAGTAGACTCTAGAAAAGTCTTAGAGGGTATCTAAGCAGTTGTTCCTGGAGTGATCAGTGTGTGATCAGAAGACTCTGGAAGACTTAGTTGCTGACTAAGTGGAGAACCATTGTAATCCGTGCGATTAGTGGATTAAATCCTCAGCTGAGGTAAATCATCTCTGCGGGGGTGGACTGGAGTAGTTTAGTTAACAACGAACCAGGATAAAAATAACTGTGCAATTTATTTTTATCTGTAAAGTTTTTAAAGCTACACTTATTCAAACCCCCCCTTTCTAAGTGTTTTTCTATCCTTCAATTGGCATCAGAGCGCCGGTTCTAAGGTGCAAACACTTAACCGTGTTTAGAAAAGATTCAGGAAGAGAAAAACGCTTCAGTAAAAGATGGTTGATGAAAGTGAAAAGTCTACACCTGCATCTACATCTGGCTCTGCTGAGCAATACAACGGTAACAATGGTTATACTAGACCGCCGGTATTTTATGGTGAAAACTTTGAATACTGGAAAGATAAACTGGAAAGTTACTTTCTGGGTCTAGATGGTGATCTATGGGATCTTCTGATGGATGGTTACAAACATCCAGTAAATGCCAGAGGCGTAAAGCTGACAAGGCAAGAAATGAATGATGATCAGAAGAAGCTTTTCAGGAATCATCATAAATGCAGAACTGTTTTGCTGAATGCTATCTCTCATGCTGAGTATGAGAAGATATCTAACAGGGAAACGGCCTATGACATATATGAGTCCTTGAAAATGACTCATGAAGGAAATGCTCAAGTCAAAGAGACTAAAGCTCTAGCTTTAATCCAAAAGTATGAAGCCTTCAAGATGGAGGATGATGAAGACATTGAAAAGATGTTTTCAAGATTTCAAACTCTTACTGCTGGATTGAGAGTTCTTGACAAGGGATACACCAAGGCTGATCACGTAAAGAAAATCATCAGAAGCTTACCCAGAAGATGGGGTCCTATGGTGACTGCATTCAAGATTGCAAAGAATCTGAATGAAGTTTCTCTGGAAGAGCTTATCAGTGCCTTGAGAAGCCATGAAATAGAGCTGGACGCAAATGAGCCTCAAAAGAAAGGTAAGTCTATTGCATTAAAATCCAATATCAAGAAATGCACTAACGCTTTTCAGGCTAGAGAAGAAGATCCTGAAGAATCAGAATCTGAAGAAGAAGATGAACTGTCTTTGATCTCCAGAAGGCTAAATCAACTCTGGAAGACCAAGCAAAGGAAGTTCAGAGGCTTCAGAAGTTCAAAGAAATTTGAACGTGGAGAATCTTCTGATGACAGAAGATTTGACAAGAAGAAGGTCATGTGCTATGAATGCAATGAGCCTGGACACTTCAAGAACGAATGTCCAAATCTTCAGAAGGAAAATCCCAAGAAGAAGTTTCATAAGAAGAAAGGTCTTATGGCAACCTGGGATGAGTCAGAAGATGATTCAGAAGATGAGCAGGCCAACTGTGCGCTGATGGCGACAGAAGATGACGGATCAGAATCTACATCAGAATCAGATTCTGAAGAGGTATTTTCTGAACTTACTAGAGATGAGTTAGTTTCCGGTCTAACTGAACTTCTAGAACTCAAGTCTCAGATTAGTCTCAAATACAAAAAGCTGAAAAAGCTATTTGAATTTGAAACAAAGAAGCTTGAGTTGGAGAATTCTGAATTAAAAGAAAAACTTTTAAAATTATCCAATAATGTTGGATCTCCTTCTGATTCAGAAAAATCCACTCCTAGTCTAAACCATATTCTGAAAGAATATGATTTAAGTTTCAGGAAGTTCTTATCTAGAAGTATTGGCAGAAGTCAGCTAGCTTCTATGATATATGCTGTGTCTGGAAACAAAAGAGTCGGCATTGGTTTTGAGGGTGAAACCCCATACAAACTTGAACCTGTTGATGAAATGAAACTCACATACAAGCCATTGTATGATCAGTTCAAGTATGGCCACTCCCATGATATTAGGCACACTTCACATGCTCAAAGTTTTCACATAACACACACCAAAAAGCATGTGACACAACCTAGGAAATATCATGAAACTCACATTAAGAATTATCATGCTGTTCCTCCTATTGCTTACAATGTTAAACCCAAGTTCAATCAGAACTTGAGAAAATCTAACAAAAAAGGACCCAAGAAAATGTGGGTACCTAAGGATAAGATTATTCCTATTGCAGATATCCTTAACTGCAAAAAGGACAAAGCACAACATGTCATGGTACCTGGACTCTGGATGCTCACGACACATGACAGGAAGAAGGTCTATGTTCCAAGACCTGGTGCTTAAGTCTGGAGGAGAAGTCAAGTTTGGAGGAGATCAGAAGGGCAAGATAATTGGCTCTGGAACTATAAAGTCTGGTAACTCTCCTTCCATTTCTAATGTACTTCTTGTAGAAGGATTAACACATAACCTCTTATCTATCAGTCAACTGAGTGACAATGGTTATGATATAATCTTTAATCAAGAGTCTTGCAAGGCTGTAAATCAGAAGGATGGCTCAATCCTATTTACAGGCAAGAGGAAGAACAACATTTATAAGACAGATCTGCAAGATCTTATGAGTCAGAAGGTGACTTGTCTTATGTCTGTTTCTGAAGAGCAGTGGGTCTGGCACAGAAGATTAGGTCATGCTAGTTTGAGAAAGATTTCTCAGATTAACAAACTGAATCTTGTCAGAGGACTCCCTAATCTGAAATTCAAATCAGATGCTCTTTGTGAAGCATGTCAGAAGGGAAAGTTCTCCAAACCTGCATTCAAGTCCAAGAATGTTGTCTCTACCTCAAGGCCATTAGAACTCTTGCACATTGATCTGTTTGGCCCAGTCAAAACAGCATCTGTCAGAGGAAAGAAATATGGATTAGTCATCGTAGATGATTATAGCCGCTGGACATGGGTAAAATTCTTGAAACACAAGGATGAGACTCATTCAGTGTTCTTTGATTTCTGCATTCAGATTCAATCTGAAAAAGAGTGTAAAATCATAAAGGTTAGAAGTGATCATGGTGGTGAATTTGAGAACAGATCCTTTGAAGAATTCTTCAAAGAAAATGGTATCGCCCATGATTTCTCTTGTCCTAGAACTCCACAGCAAAATGGAGTTGTAGAACGAAAGAATAGGACTCTGCAAGAAATGGCCAGAACCATGATCAATGAAACCAATATGGCTAAGCATTTCTGGGTAGAAGCAATAAACACTGCATGCTATATTCAGAATAGAATCTCTATCAGACCTATTCTAAATAAGACTCCTTATGAATTGTGGAAGAATAGAAAGCCCAACATTTCATATTTCCATCCTTTTGGATGTGTATGCTTTATTCTGAACACTAAAGATCATCTTGGTAAGTTTGATTCCAAAGCACAAAAATGTTTCCTTCTTGGATATTCTGAACGCTCAAAAGGCTACAGAGTATACAATACTGAAACATTGATTGTAGAAGAATCAATCAATATCAGGTTTGATGATAAGCTTGGTTCTGAAAAACCAAAGCAGTTTGATAATTTTGCAGATTGTGATATTGATATATCAGAAGTTGTTGAGCCAAGAAGCAACTCATCAGAAGCAGAGCTTCTCAGAAGCAAAGAATCTGAAGATCAAGTATCAGCTTCTCTGGAGAATCTAAGCATATCTGAAGAACCATCTGTCAGAAAATCATTCAGACTCATCTCTGGTCATTCAGAAGATGTCATTCTTGGAAAGAAGGATGATCCAATCAGAACAAGAGCATTCCTTAAGAACAATGCAGACTGTCAATTAGGTCTTGTGTCTTTGATCGAGCCAACTTCTGTTGATCATGCTCTAGAAGATCCAGACTGGATAATTGCTATGCAAGAAGAACTGAATCAGTTTACAAGGAATGATGTTTGGGATCTTGTTCCTAGACCAGATGGATTCAATATAATAGGTACAAAATGGGTCTTCAGAAACAAGCTCAGTGAGAAAGGTGAAGTGGTAAGGAACAAAGCCAGACTGGTGGCTCAGGGTTATAGTCAGCAAGAAGGGATTGACTATACAGAAACCTTTGCACCAGTGGCCAGGTTAGAATCTATTCGTCTATTAATTTCATTTGCCACTCAACATAACATCACTCTCTATCAAATGGATGTTAAGAGTGCCTTCTTAAATGGTTATATAGATGAAGAAGTTTATGTCCATCAACCTCCTGGTTTTGAAGACTCTATGTCTCCTAATCATGTTTTTAAATTAAAGAAATCATTGTATGGATTGAAACAGGCTCCCAGAGCTTGGTATGAACGCTTAAGTTCTTTCCTTCTGGATAATGGTTTCACTAGAGGAAAAGTGGACACTACTCTCTTTTGTAAAACCTTTAAAAGGGATATTTTAATTTGTCAAATATATGTAGATGATATTATTTTTGGAACATCTAATGCTACACTTGGAAAGGAGTTTGCTGAGTCTATGCAGGCTGAGTTTGAAATGAGCATGATGGGAGAACTCAAGTATTTCCTTGGAATACAAATAAATCAAACATCAGAAGGAACGTATGTTCACCAAACCAAGTATGTGAAGGAACTTCTGAAGAAGTTTAATCTTCTAGACTGCAAAGAAGCCAAAACTCCTATGCATCCAACATGCATCCTAGGTAAGGATGAGGTAAGTAAGAAGGTAGATCAGAAGTTATACAGAGGTATGATCGGATCTCTTCTATATCTGACTGCTTCTAGACCTGACATTTTGTTCAGTGTTTGTTTGTGTGCTAGATTCCAATCAGATCCTAGAGAATCTCATTTAACTGCTGTTAAGAGAATTCTAAGGTATCTGAAAGGTACTACTAATGTTGGCTTAGTTTACAGAAAATCTAAAGAATACAACTTAGTAGGATTCTGCGATGCTGACTATGCTGGAGATAGAATTGAAAGAAAGAGTACTTCAGGAAGTTGCCAATTTCTTGGAAGTCATTTGATCTCCTGGTATAGCAAGAAGCAAGCAACTATTGCTCTATCAACAACAGAAGCAGAATATGTTGCTGCTGCTGGTTGTAGTACACAGATGCTCTGGATGAAGAGTCAGTTAGAAGATTATCAGATATTTGAGAGTAACATTCCTATATTCTGTGATAATACTTCTGCTATATGTTTATCTAAGAATCCTATTCTTCATTCAAAAGCTAAACATATTGAGATTAAACATCATTTCATAAGGGACTATGTTCAGAAGGGTGTTATATCTTTAAACTTTGTTGATACAGACCATCAATGGGCTGATATCTTTACAAAACCCCTGGCTGAAGATAGGTTTAAATTCATTCTGAAGAACATCAGTATGGATTTATGCCCAGAATGAGAAGATGAGAAGTTCTCATGTATGAGTATCTTCTGAAGTGAAAATGATTTTTTTTTAATCAGAAGTTCTGATTGAAATCTTTTAGAAATTATGATTCGGTTATTACTAACGTTTCATTGTCTAAGTTGATTCAGAACCTCTTTTAAAGCAAAACAGCTGTAACGTTTTAGCTCGGGATGGTAAACCTGTCGTTACTATTCATTGATAAGCGCGCGTGCAGTTGAAGGGACGCCGACCATAGGTAACTGTGCTAGTCACCTCATTTGACTTTATTCTCTCTCCTCACGTCACGTAACATTAAATGCTTTTCATCATTTACACTCTTTCAGTTGTTTTTTATTTATTTTCTTCAAACGTTTCTTTTTCCCTCTTATATCTCTCTCACTTTGCATTCCTCTTCAAGTTATTTTCTCTCTCTCTTCCGTTTTCGTCTCTTGCTCAAACAAGTTCTTTTTTAAATCCTAGCTCAAACCTAGCGTTCACCCTAAGCCTGTTGAAGATCTATGACTCAAAGGCGACAGATCTCTGCATATCTCGGGATGGCTCTCCTAATACCTCTCAAGTCAGACCTCTTCTTTGATGTTGTTATCAACTTTCACCCAAAGACAGAAGACTTTCTTGAGTTATGGGAAGAGGTTAAGAATGATATTCTTAACTTCTATGTTAAGGGAAAGCCCCGTTTGCAACATTAGCTCTCTGTCTGTGAACTGTCCCTCACTTCCTCTTTGGTCACTTGGATCTCTCCTACAGTGGAGGTTCTAGTCTGGAAGACAAGAGTCCACAGGGATTCTTGATGGGTTGACACAGAGTGTGTCCTGCTAGGGTGCTGTTTTTAATTTTTGTAGTCATTTCCTCTTGGGATGACTTTTTATGTATTTGCTAGGAATGTTTCTCATCTTGTTAAACATAGGAACCTTTTGTAATATCTTTTGATTATCAATGAAAAAGTTTCTTTGTTTTACATTCCAGTGTTGTTATTTGTCGTTTTATTCATCTGAATCTTTTGAAATATTCTTTTTTGATGTTATGACAAAAAGGGGGAGAAGATAAATGATAAATGATTTGATAAATCTATCAGTTGCTGGGTAAAGCTCCCACACATTCACTAACAAGAACTGCAAGTTCTATATGGTTTAAGTGTTTTGCAGGTATAAAGAAGTGAAAAGAATCTTCAAAGCAAACACAAGAAGCAAAACCATGGAAACTGAAGCAAGCTGAGTGCTATCAAGCTTCAGAGATCAGAAGCAAGAAAGAAGAATGAATCAGAAGCACTGATAATAGAATTTGATCCATATTTGTCTATTTGTTTTGACAAAATTCTATTTGCTCTGATACATTATTTTAGCCTATATGGCTCTGATACATATCATGTGTTCGAATATACATTTTATGCTCTGACTCGTTCATGCTGACTTTTGTCGTTTAGTTTTTGTTCTGTAACATTTCAGGATGTAGAGATGCTCTGATGATACTCTGGTACATTCAACAATGTTCTGATACAAATCTAGCATGAAGTGATGTTGGTAGAAATTCAAAGCTCTGAAGCTATCCGAGGGAAGCAGAAATCAGAAGCTGCGAATGTTCGAAAGATCCAGAAAACTCAAGTTCTGAAGCTGTCCTAGATGGAAGCAGAAATCAGAAGCTGTGAGTGTTCTAGGGATCTAAAGAAATTCTAGTTCTGAAGCTGTCCAATGGAAGCAGAAGTCAGAAGCTATGAATTCTCTGAAGACAGAAGCTTATATGATCGTCTCTACCGAAATAATCAGGGAAGTCTTTTATTAAAGTTCTTCGAGTATTTATTTCAGGGGGAGATTGTTAATCTCAGGGGGAGACATATTCATATGCTTATGCTATAGCTGTGTAATTTGTCTTTTGCCGTCTGTTCTTTCTGATCGCAAATTCATATCATTTATATATGTTTTTGTCATCATCAAAAAGGGGGAGATTGTTAGAACAAGATTTGTTCTGATCAATTATCTTAGTTTTGATGATAACAATAATATGAATTTTGCTTAAGATTATATGGTACTCTAATCCAATGCAATTTCCCTTTCAGGAAATATATAAAGAGTACGCATAATTCAGCGCTCAGAAGCTTTGTCTCAAGGGTTCAGCATGCAACATCAGAACATGGTCTGGCAAGACATCAGAAGATGGTCGAAGCAGAATCAGAACATGGGTCTATGGAAGCATCAGAAGAACAAGAGAACAGAAGCACTGAAGTTCTGATAGTATCACGCTCAGAAGCACTTCAAGGTCAGAAGATCAGAAGATGCTATGCACCAAGCTGTTTGACTCTGATGATATTCAAACGTTGTATTCACAAACATCAGATCAGAAGAAAGTACAAGTGGCAAGCTACGCTGACTGACAAAAGGAACGTTAAAAGCTACTAAAGGCTACGTCAGTAGACACAGCGTGAACAAGGCTCGAGGTAGTTGACAAAAGCGTATAACATTAAATGCGATGCTGTACGGAACACGCAAAGCATTAAATGCACTCAACGGTCATCTTCTCCAACGCCTATAAATATGAAGTTCTGATGAGAAGCAAGGTTAACGATCCTGAACGTAAACAACGCATATTAACTTGCTGAAACGCTGTTCAAACTCAAAGCTCAGAATCTTCATCTTCATCAAAGCTCACTACATTGCTGTTGTAATATATTAGTGAGATTAAGCTTAAACGATTAAGAGAAATATCACAGTTTGTGATTATCGCTTTTAAGAAGCAATTGTAATACTCTTAGATTGATTACATTAAGTTGTAAGGAACTAGAGTGATCGTGTGGATCAGTAGACTCTAGAAAAGTCTTAGAGGGTATCTAAGCAGTTGTTCCTGGAGTGATCAGTGTGTGATCAGAAGACTCTGGAAGACTTAGTTGCTGACTAAGTGGAGAACCATTGTAATCCGTGCGATTAGTGGATTAAATCCTCAGTTGAGGTAAATCATCTCTGCGGGGGTGGACTGGAGTAGTTTAGTTAACAACGAACCAGGATAAAAATAACTGTGCAATTTATTTTTATCTGTAAAGTTTTTAAAGCTACACTTATTCAAACCCCCCCTTTCTAAGTGTTTTTCTATCCTTCAAGATAGTGTCCCAAGTGTTGAGTGGCAAACATTTAATCAAGGTCAACGCCATACTTGTGAAACTCTTCAGGTGAAGGGTTAAATTATTTGTGGATGGCAGAAATGATGTTGTTGAAAGTAAGAGACATTGTTGATGTAGAAGAAAATGAAGAAGATAAAAGAGTAGGTGCAAGAGTTATTGGAAGGATGTGAAGCAATAACGAAGAATTAAGAGGCTTTTATAGAAGTAACCCACGTTAGGGTGATCACGCAAAAGCAATAGTGGTGGGCCACGTGTTATATCCCCAGAGGGAAGTTGTATAGTCCGCCGCGTTTGTGCCTTGGAAGTTAAAACTAAATCATCACACGTTCAGCACACTTGAGAACTGAATAGACGTTTAGGAAACTGTGTCATGATTGATTGACGGTTACTTGCTTGGGGCACCCAAAAGTCTAATTGAAGCTTAATGACCATAGGGAACCTAATGGTATGAATAATCATAATATAGAGGCAATTATTACAGCTAAAGTAATAATTAGATTGAGATATTCAAAGTTTCCAAAATTACAAGTTTTGTCGTAAAAGGAGATTACAAGCAGAAATACTAATAATAAAAATTGAAGAGACTAAAAGGGAACGGAGGCCTTCATGCGTTGGTATTTGATCTTTGCCAAACCCATTTTGTATTGAGCAGCCTCTTGGATTTCCTTCAATTAAGCAACATGTGCGTCTATGGCAGTAGCTCTCTCAATAAGTTCGACGCTTTGTTTTGCCAACTTATCCACTTATGTGCTATCCAAGCCTTGAATAGCAGCTTGTTCTGTCTTTGCTTTGGAAATATTCTCCTTCAGCTCGTCGATTTGAGACTCCCAATGTTTAATCGAAGAGGCATATTTGTTGAAGTTGGTTTGTGCTAATTGCTGGTCAACGAGCAATTTCTTGGAGGCTTCATAGGCCACACGCGCTTCATCGAATTCAGTAGATTTGGCGCGTTCGATTGACTTGATTTGTGCAATATCGTCCACTTCTCTGTTTCGTTCTGCTTGGACCTGATTAATCAGATTTTGAATATCGATGAGGGTTTCACCTACATCAGTGGGGCAAGCAGTGATATTGATCTTTCTTATCAGTTTCTTAATGCTCGAACCACTACTTACTTCTGTCTTCAGTTTCTCAAAGAAGTCAACTTCAAAAACAGACTCTTTTACTTACTTCAGAAGATCATCATAGGATGTTTCAGATGCGCTAGTGCCAGAAGGAGTCGAAGCCCCAGACATACTCTTTTCAGAAGAGGACTCCCTATGAGCCATTAGAAGCCTCACGTATTCAAGAGGATCTTTATGCTTCGGAGTAATCAATTCCTCTTCAGTAAGTGGCAAAGTTGAATCCTGGGTGGCAACAGTTTGAGTAGGATTGGCGTGTGTAGTGTTGGTAGCAGCGGTTTCAACAAGAGAATCCTTATCCATATCAGGAGCCACCTCTTCCTCAATCGTTCTTTCATTCTGGTTGGAAGTATGTTGAGCATCCCTAGTGGATTGATCATCATCATAATCTCTGGGAAAATTGGCATGAAGAGGAAGATTGTTAGGAGTTTCTTCAGAGTCCTCATCTCCTGAGTTGGCCTCTTGACCGTGTGCCACATCCGTTTCCATGTCTTCGACAGGAGAAGGTATCTCTGGTTCTTATTGAGCGTCAATTCGTTCAAGTAGCAGCGCTCCAGTCGAAGATCCTTTGTTCTGGGTAACATTAATTTGGGGTGGAGATTGATTGCCTTCATGTGAGGGGGCACCTTGATTGATGACAGTAGGGATTACAGTTGTTTCCTGAACGACAGTGTTATACCCCAAAATTTGCCCGCATCTTTTTTCAAGAAAACTTCAATCTAAAAATTAAGAGTTTCATATAATCTTGGATTTTCATATCCTGATTTATGAATACTTGATTTTTAGAATTTTTTTTTATACAGTATTTTGGCTTGCTGTTGAATTTATTCTTACGCAAACGCCAGTTACTGTTTATTACTTCACACACGCTATTTATTTGATATTTATTTATAGATAAGTAGTACTGACGTAATTGGTACAAAGTTAAATCTTTTGCAGGCGCAGAGTCCGGGATTCAGACTGTACTGGTAACAAGTAAATTATTATTAATTTTTGTTTCCCACTAACTTTTGTACTATATTCCATTATTTTCAAAATCTCTTTTCAAATCTCTTTTTCAAAAATCAAATCTTAACTTTATTCTACACATCTCTCTTTTTCCCAACACTATCATACACTTTCTTTCAAATCTTACTTCCACTCAAATTTTCCTTTTTTGTACGCAATCACTTCATTCCCCAACGTCTCTATCCCTCTTTTCATTCTATAAATACCTCTCATTTTTTTTCATAAAATCTCACATCAAATTCTAAATCATTTCTCAAATTTCTACTTCATATCCATTCTCTCTTCCTCCCCGGCAAAATGGCGAAGCGGATGGAAACATGTTTTCTTATAGTCATCACCATTGCTACGGTGATCATGTCCTTCTTCTGTCTGCATAGTCCTGAAAAATGTGGACCTGCGATGGTTACACTCCCGATCATCTATTTTCTGTTGGTCATAGCATGGGTTATTAATCGTCATTCTTAAAGTTTGACGTATCTCTTACTTTCTTAAATGTACCGTTTACTCGTCGTATTGTTCATTATAGTATGTAATGTTTGTACTGTCAGTATTAAATGTTGTACTATTTGTCATATTGTTGCTTAATTATTCAGATAATATTTTGTGTGTTTTCTGCCAGTCAAATATTTATTTTTCTGTGCATTAATTGATTTTCAGGGTTATTATCGGTAATTTTGCTCGCGTACAGTAAATAATAGTTATTTATTATGTCTGTGTTTTTTAACAAGTCATGTAAATAAACTTTCATCTTTCACATAAAACAAAAACAACAAAAAGAAAATTAAGTATGTGACAATAAACCAAGGAAACTGTACGGCATGTACCGATACGGTTGATCTGGTAGTCACCGTTAGTGCGATACTTTGGTTTATACTGATGTCCCTTGAAAACGATCAAGGAGTATATTAGGCTTCCGAAATGTCATTAAACACTAATTTGTCTTAGAACCTTTTAGTTGAACTTGACATGTGGCCTATTAAGTGGCTAGCTTTGAAGTTGATCGAAGTTAGTTATCCTCGAGGAATATTTTGATCGGCCGTCCGAGCGCCGTATTGAGATGTTACCTCCAAGGATCATAGAACCCGAATACTATTCTAGGACAGGTTTTAACCATCTCAACTTCAGTGGGGAGGGTATCACCTATCAGCTTCATGCAAGCCTTTAAACTTAAGGCTATTGTTTGATTTGTTTTTGTGTGCCACATGTTTGACATCATAACATCATAAGCATCATAAGCATATCATTTTTTCACTAACCATTTCAAGGATCAAAGAGTTTACCTTTTATTATTGCAGGTAATGGCTCCTGCCACCAGAGATTACATCCGAATCAACATCTCAACGGTGCCATCTGAACTAAAAGACTTAGTATCAGAATTCCCCAGGAATGTTCAATTCACCGAAAAGCACGGTCACCTACTCCATTTGATGAAGACATGATACGGGTCCTGTTCCAGTTCTTTGATCCCGAACATCATTGCTTCACCTTTTCTGATTACCAGTTAGTACCCACCTTGGAAGAGTTTTCTGAACTAATTGGATTACCTGTTCGAAATCAATTACCTTTCACTGGTTTAGAAAGGATTCCAAAACCTGAAACCATTGCCGCTGCCTTACATTTGCGAAAGTCATAAATCGAGTCCAATTGGGAAACAAAGAATGGAGTTAAGGGTTTGCTTGCTAAGTTCTTAATGGAAAAGGCTCGATTACTACTAGAAAACAAAAGTTACCCAGCTTTTGAGGAGGTTGTGGCTCTTTTGATCTATGGGTTGGTTTTATTCCCTAAATCCCGACCAGTTCATAAGTGTACACATTATCAATCTTTTCCTAACCCGTAACCCGGTACCAATATTGCTGGGAGACATTCTACATTCTCTGCACACTCGTACCATGAAGAAACGAGGAACTCTTATGTGCTGTATACCACTACTGGCTAGGTGGTTTACATTTCATCTTCCCCGATCAGTGTTGAGAAATGAAAAAAGGATGCAATGGTCTCACAGGATTATGTCTTTGTCTCATTCAGATATTCGGTGGAACAACTTCTTTCAAAGAGACATTACTATCATTGATCATTGTGGAGAGTACCCTAATGTGCCACTACTTGGCATCAAATGAGTCATCCAAGAATCTTTAATTTTATTCTATTTTAAGATTAAATGAAAATGGAAAATGGAAGGATAATGGATAGCTTAGTTTCTAAGCATGAGTCATCCAAGAATCTTTAATTTTCTGCAGAAGATTGAGGTACAAGGCAAGAGCATTGAAGAGAAGCAAGACTTGGTCAACAATTCAGAGGTTTTAATATAAAAAAATCAAGAATTCAACAAAGGCAACCAAAGGCTTCTTGGCTTCAATTCTAAGCACAACATAGCTTATAAATAGCTTAGAGTACTTCACAAACAAAAAACCACGAATTCATAAGAGAATCTATGATTGTAACCATACTTATAATCACTTAAATTTTTCAATGAAATTCCAAATTCGAATTTTGAATTCAAGTCAGTTTCAATACAAACTAAACATTCAAACACCTTCCTCAAGTATCACTGAAACTATTCCAATCATTTCCCAGCCTTGAAACCCACTGAACTAAGCACTACAGGTCAAGATTTATTCAAAATAAAACAAACTTGTATCTGATCATTCAGGCATGTTTAACAAGATGTAGACATATATTTGAACTTAGCTTAATGTCCTGATCATTTCTGGACATTTAATTAAAGTGTGGGAGCCTGTACACGAAACTACCATTTTAGGGTTTCTTAGTTCAAATTTAGGGTTTTTCGTTAGAACAAAAAATAGGACAAATTAAGGGCATGGTTGAATTCAGTAGATTGAGACGAATCGAATGGGCATGTCGCGCCAAATTTATATTCATGTTTGACCCTATTCGCTATTTTGCAGGTTTAAAAGGTATCTATTACAGCGCTTTTATTACAAAATCATTATTAAAGGTGCTGGCTGGAGGTTGAAGACGATGAGGTGTCCTCACCTCATTGGATAGAACGCGCGCGCCAGTGTTTTTGAATCCTGGGTTCCCATGTGCGCTTTACATAATCTTTCCATGTGACCTCAATATCTGGGCCGTCTGATCTCATTAAACTCTCAATCCAACGCATCAAAACATTCATCCTTACCATGGTCCTCATTTAAATACCACACCTGATCATTCATCTTTTTATTTTCTATTTTATTTTAATTTCTTTGTTAAATTAATTAAAAATAGTTTTAAAAATCCAAAAAATACACAAAAAATATTTTTAAGTTTCTAAAATAATATTTTATTTTCTGATATAAAAATACTTTATTTTTCTTCATAATTTGAATATTTTGTGTAATTAATTAGATAATATGCATATATTTATCTTTTAATTATTTTCACCCAATCAAAAATCATAAAAAATTTGTTCTTTATATTAAATATTGTTTATATATTATAAACTAATTTTGTACATATTTTGAATAATTTTCTCTTCAAGTTTTAATTATTTGTGTAATTATTTATATAATTATGTATTAATTAACTTAATAGATTTCAAATCAAATTTCAAAAAAAACAAAAAAAAAATAGTTTTGTTTTAAATTTAATTTAAAAGCATTTTTGAACATATTTTGAACTTAATTTTTAGGTTTGAAATTTATTTTCATCTTTTTTCCTCATTTTAATTTAATTAATCATGCATTAATTATAATTAAAATCAATCATAAAAATCCAAAAACATTTCTTTTATATTTCTTGCAATTCAAATTCCTAGATAAATGTATAGGTTGTCAAATTCATGTAAATAGCGTAGTTTACATTTCCCGCACAATCGATGTAATAGCGTAGATTTACTTTCCGCATTTTACATTTCCGCATTTTAAATTCCAGCATATATACACTGCGTACATGCCAAAGATAAAATTGAATCGTTAGATCACTAACTTCAAAGATAAAATACCTGAATCAAAACACAATCACATTTGCACCTCTTAAGGTAATCCCTTTCTTATTTTTTCCAAAATCAAAGTCACATTCTATTATTTCAAACGCAAAATCGAACTTTTGTTTATATCCGGTGAAAGGATAGATTTTTAAAGGAAATAGGATAAAGACCTTATAACTCAGGGTAGACCTCCTAATTTGCTTGCTCAAATCAAAACAAACAAATCTCTCATATATCATTTTTTTTTTCAAAATAAAACTTTCAAAAAGACAATACTTTGTATATATCCAAACAAGGATCATTACGAAGTTAACGCTCTTTTTTCCAAAGCATCTTTTGAAAGATAAAAACACTTTGTATACATCCACACAAGGATCATTACAAATTCAATTTACAAAGGTATTTGAAACCACATACGAGCATTTAAAAGCAATTGAAAACAAGTGAGCTAAGCAAATTAAAGAGCCCATGGATAACCAAGGATACAAAGGGTGCTAACACCTTCCCTTTGTATAACCTACCCCCTTACCCAGAATTTCTTAAAGGTCTTTTTTTTGTTTCTTTTATAAACCTTTCCTTAATTGGATAAAATAAAAGGTCGGTGGCGACTCTCTGATTTTCAAGCACAAAAGCAGAAACAAAAAGAGTCAGTTAGCGTATCTCTCCGCGAGAGGTATGGCAAAAAACCGAGCGCGCGACAGAACTGGCGACTCTGCTGGGGATACTTTCTAAAAATAAAATGTTTTCAAAAGGGGTTACCTTTAAGGAATAGATCATTCCGATGTTTTCAATTGTTTGACCTGATTGCTCTATTTTTCAAAAGGTTGTTTGGGTATTTTGCTTGTGTGAAAGATTCTAACCCGAATCTCGAGATACCTTAAGTATGTGACAATAAACCAAGGAAACTGTACGGCATGTACCGATACGGTTGATCTGGTAGTCACCGTTAGTGCGATACTTTGGTTTATACTGATGTCCCTTGAAAACGATCAAGGAGTATATTAGGCTTCCGAAATGTCATTAAACACTAATTTGTCTTAGAACCTTTTAGTTGAACTTGACATGTGGCCTATTAAGTGGCTAGCTTTGAAGTTGATCGAAGTTAGTTATCCTCGAGGAATATTTTGATCGGCCGTCCGAGCGCCGTATTGAGATGTTACCTCCAAGGATCATAGAACCCGAATACTATTCTAGGACAGGTTTTAACCATCTCAACTTCAGTGGGGAGGGTATCACCTATCAGCTTCATGCAAGCCTTTAAACTTAAGGCTATTGTTTGATTTGTTTTTGTGTGCCACATGTTTGACATCATAACATCATAAGCATCATAAGCATATCATTTTTTCACTAACCATTTCAAGGATCAAAGAGTTTACCTTTTATTATTGCAGGTAATGGCTCCTGCCACCAGAGATTACATCCGAATCAACATCCTAACGGTGCCATCTGAACTAAAAGACTTAGTATCAGAATTCCCCAGGAATGTTCAATTCACCGAAAAGCACGGTCACCTACTCCATTTGATGAAGACATGATACGGGTCCTGTTCCAGTTCTTTGATCCCGAACATCATTGCTTCACCTTTTCTGATTACCAGTTAGTACCCACCTTGGAAGAGTTTTCTGAACTAATTGGATTACCTGTTCGAAATCAATTACCTTTCACTGGTTTAGAAAGGATTCCAAAACCTGAAACCATTGCCGCTGCCTTACATTTGCGAAAGTCATAAATCGAGTCCAATTGGGAAACAAAGAATGGAGTTAAGGGTTTGCTTGCTAAGTTCTTAATGGAAAAGGCTCGATTACTACTAGAAAACAAAAGTTACCCAGCTTTTGAGGAGGTTGTGGCTCTTTTGATCTATGGGTTGGTTTTATTCCCTAAATCCCGACCAGTTCATAAGTGTACACATTATCAATCTTTTCCTAACCCGTAACCCGATACCAATATTGCTGGGAGACATTCTACATTCTCTGCACACTCGTACCATGAAGAAACGAGGAACTCTTATGTGCTGTATACCACCACTGGCTAGGTGGTTTACATTTCATCTTCCCCGATCAGTGTTGAGAAATGAAAAAAGGATGCAATGGTCTCACAGGATTATGTCTTTGTCTCATTCAGATATTCGGTGGAACAACTTCTTTCAAAGAGACATTACTATCATTGATCATTGTGGAGAGTACCCTAATGTGCCACTACTTGGCATCAAATGAGTCATCCAAGAATCTTTAATTTTATTCTATTTTAAGATTAAATGAAAATGGAAAATGGAAGGATAATGGATAGCTTAGTTTCTAAGCATGAGTCATCCAAGAATCTTTAATTTTCTGCAGAAGATTGAGGTACAAGGCAAGAGCATTGAAGAGAAGCAAGACTTGGTCAACAATTCAAAGGTTTTAATATAAAAAAATCAAGAATTCAACAAAGGCAACCAAAGGCTTCTTGGCTTCAATTCTAAGCACAACATAGCTTATAAATAGCTTAGAGTACTTCACAAACAAAAAACCACGAATTCATAAGAGAATCTATGATTGTAACCATACTTATAATCACTTAAATTTTTCAATGAAATTCCAAATTCGAATTTTGAATTCAAGTCAGTTTCAATACAAACTAAACATTCAAACACCTTCCTCAAGTATCACTGAAACTATTCCAATCATTTCCCAGCCTTGAAACCCACTGAACTAAGCACTACAGGTCAAGATTTATTCAAAATAAAACAAACTCGTATCTGATCATTCAGGCATGTTTAACAAGATGTAGACATATATTTGAACTTAGCTTAATGTCCTGATCATTTCTGGACATTTAATTAAAGTGTGGGAGCCTGTACACGAAACTACCATTTTAGGGTTTCTTAGTTCAAATTTAGGGTTTTTCGTTAGAACAAAAAATAGGACAAATTAAGGGCATGGTTGAATTCAGTAGATTGAGACGAATCGAATGGGCATGTCGCGCCAAATTTATATTCATGTTTGACCCTATTCGCTATTTTGCAGGTTTAAAAGGTATCTATTACAGCGCTTTTATTACAAAAACATTATTAAAGGTGCTGGCTGGAGGTTGAAGACGATGAGGTGTCCTCACCTCATTGGATAGAACGCGCGCGCCAGTGTTTTTGAATCCTGGGTTCCCATGTGCGCTTTACATAATCTTTCCATGTGACCTCAATATCTGGGCCGTCTGATCTCATTAAACTCTCAATCCAACGCATCAAAACATTCATCCTTACCATGGTCCTCATTTAAATACCACACCTGATCATTCATCTTTTTATTTTCTATTTTATTTTAATTTCTTTGTTAAATTAATTAAAAATAGTTTTAAAAATCCAAAAAATACACAAAAAATATTTTTAAGTTTCTAAAATAATATTTTATTTTCTGATATAAAAATACTTTATTTTTCTTCATAATTTGAATATTTTGTGTAATTAATTAGATAATATGCATATATTTATCTTTTAATTATTTTCACCCAATCAAAAATCATAAAAAATTTGTTCTTTATATTAAATATTGTTTATATATTATAAACTAATTTTGTACATATTTTGAATAATTTTCTCTTCAAGTTTTAATTATTTGTGTAATTATTTATATAATTATGTATTAAATAACTTAATAGATTTCAAATCAAATTTCAAAAAAACAAAAGAAAAAATAGTTTTGTTTTAAATTTAATTTAAAAGCATTTTTGAACATATTTTGAACTTAATTTTTAGGTTTGAAATTTATTTTCATCTTTTTTCCTCATTTTAATTTAATTAATCATGCATTAATTATAATTAAAATCAATCATAAAAATCCAAAAACATTTCTTTTATATTTCTTGCAATTTAAATTCCTAGATAAATGTATAGGTTGTCAAATTCATGTAAATAGCGTAGTTTACATTTCCCGCACAATCGATGTAATAGCGTAGATTTACTTTCCGCATTTTACATTTCCGCATTTTAAATTCCAGCATATATACACTGCGTACATGCCAAAGATAAAATTGAATCGTTAGATCACTAACTTCAAAGATAAAATACCTGAATCAAAACACAATCACATTTGCACCTCTTAAGGTAATCCCTTTCTTATTCTTTTCAAAATCAAAGTCACATTCTATTATTTCAAACGCAAAATCGAACTTTTGTTTATATCCGGTGAAAGGATAGATTTTTAAAGGAAATAGGATAAAGACCTTATAACTCAGGGTAGACCTCCTAATTTGCTTGCTCAAATCAAAACAAACAAATCTCTCATATATCATTTTTTTTTCAAAATAAAACTTTCAAAAAGACAATACTTTGTATATATCCAAACAAGGATCATTACGAAGTTAACGCTCTTTTTTCCAAAGCATCTTTTAAAAGATAAAAACACTTTGTATACATCCACACAAGGATCATTACAAATTCAATTTACAAAGGTATTTGAAACCACATACGAGCATTTAAAAGCAATTGAAAACAAGTGAGCTAAGCAAATTAAAGAGCCCATGGATAACCAAGGATACAAAGGGTGCTAACACCTTCCCTTTGTATAACCTACCCCCTTACCCAGAATTTCTTAAAGGTCTTTTTTTTGTTTCTTTTATAAACCTTTCCTTAATTGGATAAAATAAAAGGTCGGTGGCGACTCTCTGATTTTCAAGCACAAAAGCAGAAACAAAAAGAGTCAGTTAGCGTATCTCTCCGCGAGAGGTATGGCAAAAAACCGAGCGCGCGACAGAACTGGCGACTCTGCTGGGGATACTTTCTAAAAATAAAATGTTTTCAAAAGGGGTTACCTTTAAAGAATAGATCATTCCGATGTTTTCAATTGTTTGACCTGATTGCTCTATTTTTCAAAAGGTTGTTTGGGTATTTTGCTTGTGTGAAAGATTCTAACCTGAATCTCGAGATACCTTAAGTATGTGACAATAAACCAAGGAAACTGTACGGCATGTACCGATACGGTTGATCTGGTAGTCACTGTTAGTGCGATACTTTGGTTTATACTGATGTCCCTTGAAAACGATCAAGGAGTATATTAGGCTTCCGAAATGTCATTAAACACTAATTTGTCTTAGAACCTTTTAGTTGAACTTGACATGTGGCCTATTAAGTGGCTAGCTTTGAAGTTGATCGAAGTTAGTTATCCTCGAGGAATATTTTGATTGGCCGTCCGAGCGCCGTATTGAGATGTTACCTCCAAGGATCATAGAACCCGAATACTATTCTAGGACAGGTTTTAACCATCTCAACTTCAGTGGGGAGGGTATCACCTATCAGCTTCATGCAAGCCTTTAAACTTAAGGCTATTGTTTGATTTGTTTTTGTGTGCCACATGTTTGACATCATAACATCATAAGCATCATAAGCATATCATTTTTTCACTAACCATTTCAAGGATCAAAGAGTTTACCTTTTATTATTGCAGGTAATGGCTCCTGCCACCAGAGATTACATCCGAATCAACATCTCAACGGTGCCATCTGAACTAAAAGACTTAGTATCAGAATTCCCCAGGAATGTTCAATTCACCGAAAAGCACGGTCACCTACTCCATTTGATGAAGACATGATACGGGTCCTGTTCCAGTTCTTTGATCCCGAACATCATTGCTTCACCTTTTCTGATTACCAGTTAGTACCCACCTTGGAAGAGTTTTCTGAACTAATTGGATTACCTGTTCGAAATCAATTACCTTTCACTGGTTTAGAAAGGATTCCAAAACCTGAAACCATTGCCGCTGCCTTACATTTGCGAAAGTCATAAATCGAGTCCAATTGGGAAACAAAGAATGGAGTTAAGGGTTTGCTTGCTAAGTTCTTAATGGAAAAGGCTCGATTACTACTAGAAAACAAAAGTTACCCAGCTTTTGAGGAGGTTGTGGCTCTTTTGATCTATGGGTTGGTTTTATTCCCTAAATCCCGACCAGTTCATAAGTGTACACATTATCAATCTTTTCCTAACCCGTAACCCGGTACCAATATTGCTGGGAGACATTCTACATTCTCTGCACACTCGTACCATGAAGAAACGAGGAACTCTTATGTGCTGTATACCACTACTGGCTAGGTGGTTTACATTTCATCTTCCCCGATCAGTGTTGAGAAATGAAAAAAGGATGCAATGGTCTCGCAGGATTATGTCTTTGTCTCATTCAGATATCCGGTGGAACAACTTCTTTCAAAGAGACATTACTATCATTGATCATTGTGGAGAGTACCCTAATGTGCCACTACTTGGCATCAAAGGGGGCATCACTTACAATCCCTCTTTAGCTTTACGCCAATTCGGATATGCACGGAGCAACGGTCCTCATGACATGATTATCCGTGGCATTGTGTTTGATTATGAGGATGATTCCCATAGACACCGACGAAGGTTTATACATGCGTGGGGCAGTGTCTATAGAATAGAAAGCAAAACTTTGGGGCAATGGAATTCTATCCCTATGGAACCTTACCTCAGATGGGTGCGGGCTCATGCTTAGAAACTCATCATGCCCTATCCCGCTATTCTACCTATGACTATTGAGCCAGAAGTCGAAGGAGACGAACCTCAAGTTATTCTACATCCGGATATGCCAACTGACCTGGAAGAGTTGCAAAAATCTTGGGTTCAACTAAAAGGGGAAAGAGATACCTTCAAAGCACACTGTCAAGACTATGAGAGAAGATTATTGGAGCTCACCAGACAACTCCAAGAAGAACAGCAGATCAACACATTCCTGGGTGCAAAGAGAAAGCGTCCATGGGAGACCTGAAGGATCCTTCATTTTCTTTATTTATTTCTGTTTTGTAAGCCCGAATGAGGCAAAAAAAAAAAGAAAAAAAAAGAAGAAAAAATAATAATAAATTGTTTGACTAACAAATGTTTGTTTTTCTTTTGTTTTAACAAATCTAAACTCTAAGATCCTTGAAAACATTGCATATACATTTCATTCATTGCATATACATTTCATTCATTGCATATACATTGCATTCATACACATTGCATAACAGGTTCACATGACGGATTTCTCATCTCCTCGTTGTTTATTTCAGTCAGAAGAGATGGAATCTGAAACAAGCATCAAGAATCTCGAAGCACAGAACGCCCAAGTTCAAGTGGCAATTCTGGAACTGGCAAAGGGGCAACAAGAACTGAAAGCCCTGATGATCAAGAAGAAAAAGAAGCCCAAAGGATCTGTAGGCTTGAGCCAACTAAAAAGAAAGATCAAAATCCCAGCCAAAAAGTTCAAAAAGCCACCGATCCTTGAAATAGTCGGTGATGGTGAACAAGGAGACAATCACAGCAACCAGGGTTCTGCCAAACCCTCTCTCTCTTCTAATGAAGAAGATTATCATTCTGGAGACGAACAGGATGATGACAAGTATCAGCAGTTGGAAGAACGCATGAAAGCTATGGAGATATAAAAAATACCTGGCTTAGATTTCAATGATCTGGGACTCATCTCAGATGTTGTTATCCCTCCAAAGTTCAAAGTTCCTGCCTTTGCGAAATATGATGGAGTTTCTTGCCCAAAACTACATCTGAGGTCCTATGTAAGGAAGATACAACCTCACACAACAGATAACAAATTGTGTATTCACTTCTTCCAAGAAAGTCTGTCGGGTACACAACTCGAATGGTACTACCAGCTGGAAAGTACAAAAGTTCATACTTGGGAAGATTTAGCTGCTGCTTTTTACAAACAGTATCAATACAATGCTGATCTTGCACCAACCCGTACTCAACTAAGGGGCATGTCCATGGCACCAAAAGAAAGTTTCAAAGGATATGCACAAAAGTGGAGAGATATGGCTGGAAGGGTTCAACCACCCTTATCTGATCGCGAGCTGGTCGGCATGTTCATGGGCACTTTAACTGGCCCTTTCTATAGTCATTTGCTAGGAAGCTCGTCATCAGGTTTCACTGACCTGATATTGACTGGAGAACGTGTCGAGAGTGGCATTCAAAATGGAAAAATTCAAATAGGCTCCTCCTCTGGTACTACAAAAAGGCCTATCAGTGGGAGAAATGAGGTCAACACAATGCACAGTCTGAAAGGTCGCAAAAGTGAGCAGCACCAATCTGTGGGGGCAGTTCTGATCTCCGCATCTGCACCTCAAAAAAATCAACAGCCAAAATATACGCGTCGACCAGATGCACCAAGAAGAAATTTCACCAGAATCAATATGCCGATCTCTCAGGCATTGCAGCATTTGCTAAAAGCAGATCTGATCACATTAAAAGATCCTCCAAAGAATGTCAACACTTCCTCTCCGAGTTATCGCCCCGATGCAACGTGTGCGTATCACTCAAACTGTCCAGGACATGACGCAGATCACTGTTGGGCCCTGAAAAATAAAATACAAGACATGATAGATGCTGGGGAAATTGAGTTCGATCCTCTAGAAACTCCAAATGTCATCACGGCACCCATGCCGAAGCATGACAAAACTGTCAACGCTATCCTAGACACTGTTTACATCTATGATGTGACCGAATTGTCAACTCCGCTCCTCGAAGTCAAAGGAAAGCTAATCCAAGCTGGCTACTTTCCAGGTTGTGACCCTGATTGCTTTTATTGTTCATACCTGCCCAATGGTTGTGAAAATCTGAGAATGGGAATTCAAAAATGGATGGATCGCCGTATCATTATGTTTGAGAGGCTCACTTCTATGGACGTTTTATGCGAAGTCTTTGCAAACGGGATGAGAATAGAGGATGTCTCAGTGATCTCCAACTTACCATTCAAAATCTCTGCCAAGGCTCCTTTCAAAATTTCCGCTACACTCAAAGTGGCATCAGTAATCGTTGCTAGTCCAACTCCATTTTCATACTCCTCAGGTAAAGCTGTCCCGTGGGGTTACGACACTAATGTTTATGTCCATGGAGTTAAGCAGGGTACCTCGACTGAAGAGGCCACGAAGTTAACTGCTCCAACTGTGGATAACATTGTGGGTACCAGTAAGATTACGAGAAGTGGAAGGATCTTTTCACCAGAAATTTCTCCAAATGTTGCTAGTGGCCCAGTCCAGGTCCCAGTTCCTAATCAAGATATCGACGCTCGAGGCAAAAAGCCATAAGTTGAGCCAGTTCAAATACCGGTGGAGGTCACTGTTGAAGATCCATCGAAGCAAGAAATGGAGGAAATATTGAAAATCATCTGCAAGAGTGATTACAATATTGTCGAACAACTGGGGCACACTGCTTCAAAAATCTCAATGTTGTCTCTGTTAAAGTATTCAGAAGCTCATGCCAAAGCTCTGATGAAGTTCCTGAAAACTGCGCATGTGCCTCAAGAGATTTCAGCCGATCAATTTGAAATTTGTGTTGCCAATCTAACAGTGACCAATGGCCTCGGTTTCTCTGATGTTGATCTAACCCCTGCTGGAAAGAATCACAATAAAGCCCTACATATCTCCATTGAATGTAATGGCACCACTCTATCTCATGTGCTGGTAGATAACGGTTCTTCTTTGAACGTGTTACCAAAAACAGTACTGGAAAAGCTTTACTTCGAAGGAGTTGTGTTACAACCAAGCGATGTTGTGGTAAGAGCCTTCGATGGGTCAACAAGAACAGTGTACGGAAAGGTGAATCTCCCAATTAGAGTGGGATCTCAGATCTTTGATTATACCTTTTACGTAATGGAAATTCACCCAGCATATTCCTGTTTATTAGGACGCCCTTGGATACATGGGGCAAATGCTGTAACTTCTACCCTGCATCAGAAGTTGAAATATCCAGTAAAAGGAAAGATTGTCACAGTTTATGGCGAAGAGGAATATGTGGTTAGTCACCTGAGCAATTCCAAATATGTCGAGTTGGATGACGAATTCATCGAAACTCCCTGCCAATCTTTTGAGGTGGCCTCTCCAGATGTCTCTACTACCAAGCATATTTCTGCTACTCCAACTACAACTATGGCTTCTCTCAAAGATGCCAAAGTTGTGATCGAAAAAGGTGATTGCACAGTATGGGGACAGACCCTCGATATACCTTACAAGTCCGACAAGCTTGGCCTGGGCTATGATAGTGGAAATCAAAAGAATGATCAAAGTCCTTGTTCTGGAGGATTAATGTCACATTTCATCAGCCAGGGAGTAAACGCCATTGAAGACGATGGAGTGTTCTTGAACCATATCATTCAGCCATATCCAGATGAAATTCCACCCATTTCCATGGGAATGTGGGATACTTTGGGAGAACCAAGCAGCGGATATAATTATCAATATACCGCACCTCAGAATTCTTTTATTGCTATGGAAGATATTACCCCTACTGGATGGGGTGATCAATTTGAAAATGACAAAAGTCTCACAAGTCCCAGCACTCAGCAATATCAAAATCCACCTAAAGAAGTTTGGGATACGCTAGGAGAGCCAATTGGCAAATATGACTTTATGGTGAAATATTCCGCTCCTCCGAGCTCACAAATCGCCATGGAGACATTGTCCCAACTGGATGGGATGAACATTATGATGACAATTTTACTCCTGAAAACACCAGGGAAACACCAAATAACGAGGGTTACTTTCTGTCACGGTACACTACTCAGCAGACTGCACAAGTCTCCCTCAAAGACATCATCCCGACTGGATGGGACGGCCTTATCGAGTATCTCGCTCAGCCAACAGAGGTACCTCAACCTGGATCCTCATATCCAACAGATCATCCTACTTATCCTGAAAGATCAGCGACTCATTTCCCCACCAATGAAATCAATGCTGTGGGAGATGAAGAAGACAACTGCAACTGGAACAGCTGGATACTCCCTGCTCACAACAATGGATTGAACAACTGGAAAACTGAGGATGTGATCTCCTTCGATCAGGAGTAAATGCAATTTCCTGTTTTCTTTGTGTATATTGTGCAAAGATAAAAATGGTTCCTGTACTATCGAACCATGAGCTTGAAAGCCGTGTGCCTTGCCCGAAGCACACTGGTCCTTTTATAAGGGTTTATCATATCATGAGCATGTGCATTCAATAAAATCATGGGACGTTTGCATATTCAAATTTTGTGATCCTTTTTCTTTCCTTTCTTTTCAAATAGCTATGTTTTCTTACACACACTCACATAAATAAAATGCATATTCACATTCACGTTGGATCCAGTCGATAACGATTCTGCTATTGCCCGTCATGACTTTGAAAATCCGATCTACCAAACTGAGGACGAAAGTGAGGAAGATTGTGAAGTACCAAGAGAACTTGCAAGGCTGCTAGTGTTAGAACAAGATTTGTTCTTATCAATTATCTTAGTTTTGATGATAACAATAATATGAATTTTGCTTAAGATAATATGGTACTCTAATCCAATGCAATTTCCCTTTCAGGAAATATATAAAGAGTACGCATAATTCAGCGCTCAGAAGTTGTGTCTCAAATGGTTCAGCATGCAACATCAGAACATGGTCTGGCAAGACATCAGAAGATGGTCGAAGCAGAATCAGAACATGGGTCTATGGAAGCATCAGAAGAACATGAGATCAGAAGCACTGAAGATCAGAAGATGGTATCACGCTCAGAAGCACTTCAAGATCAGAAGATCAGAAGATGCTATGCACCAAGCTGTTTGACTCTGATGATATTCAAACGTCGTATTCACAAACATCAGATCAGAAGGAAGTACACGTGGCAGACTACGCTGACTGACAAAAGGAACGTTAAAGCTACTAAAGGCTACGTCAGTAGACACAGCGTGAACAAGGCTCGAGGTAGTTGACAAAAGCGTATAACATTAAATGCGAAGCTGTACGGAACACGCAAAGCATTAAATGCATTCAACGGTCATCTTCTCAACGCCTATAAATATGAAGTTCTGATGAGAAGCAAGGTTAACGAATCTGAACAAAGACAATTCAAATTAACTTGCTGAAACGCTGTTCAAATCTAAACTCAGAATCTTCATCTTCATCAAAGCTCACTACATTGCTGTTGTAATATCTTAGTGAGATTAAGCTTAAACTGTAAGAGAAATATCACAGTTGTGATTATCGCTTTTAAGAAGCATTTGTAAACTCTTGAATTGATTACATTAAGTTGTAAGGAACTAGAGTGATCGTGTGATCAGTATACTCTAGGAAGTCTTAGCAGTTGGCTGAGCAGAAAGTCTTAGCAGTTGGCTGAGCAGGAAGTCTTGGCAGTTGGCTGAGCAGAAAGTCTTAGGAGTGAACTAAGCCTAGAGTGATCGTGTTGATCAGTAGACTCTAGAAAAGTCTTAGGAGTGAACTAAGCAGTTGTTCCTGGAGTGATCAAGTTGTGATCAGAAGACTCTGGAAGACTTAGTTGCGGCTAAGTGGAAAACCATTGTAATCCGTGCGATTAGTGGATTAAATCCTCAGTTGAGGTAAATCATCTCTGCGGGGGTGGACTGGAGTAGCTTCGTTAACAGCGAACCAGGATAAAAATAATTGTGCAATTTATTTTTATTGTCCAAGATTTAAAGTTACACTTATTCAATCCCCCCCTTTCTAAGTGTTTTTCTATCCTTCAATTGGCATCAGAGCGCCGGTTCTAAGGTGCAAGCACTTAACCGTGTTTAGAAAAGATTCAGGAAGAGAAAAACGCTTCATTTAAAAGATGGTTGATGAAAGTGAAAAGACTACATCTACATCTGGCTCTGCTGAGCAATACAACGGTAACAATGGTTATACTAGACCGCCGGTATTTGATGGTGAAAACTTTGAATACTGGAAAGATAAACTGGAAAGTTACTTTCTGGGTCTAGATGGTGATCTATGGAATCTTCTGATGGATGGTTACAAACATCCAGTAAATGCCAGAGGCGTGAAGCTGTCAAGGCAAGAAATGAATGATGATCAGAAGAAGCTTTTCAGGAATCATCATAAATGTAGAACTGTTTTGCTGAATGCTATCTCTCATGCTGAGTATGAGAAGATATCTAACAGGGAAACGGCCTATGACATATATGAGTCCTTGAAAATGACTCATGAAGGAAATGCTCAAGTCAAGGAGACCAAAGCTCTAGCGTTAATCCAGAAGTATGAAGCCTTCAAGATGGAGGATGATGAAGACATTGAAAAGATGTTTTCAAGATTTCAAACTCTTACTGCTGGATTGAGAGTTCTTGACAAAGGATACACCAAGGCTGATCATGTGAAGAAGATCATCAGAAGCTTACCCAGAAGATGGGGTCCTATGGTGACTGCATTCAAGATTGCAAAGAATCTGAATGAAGTTTCTCTGGAAGAGCTTATCAGTGCCTTGAGAAGCCATGAGATTGAGCTGGACGCAAATGAGCCTCAAAAGAAAGGTAAGTCTATTGCATTAAAATCAAATATCAAGAAATGCACTAACGCTTTTCAGGCCAGAGAAGAAGATCCTGAAGAATCAGAATCTGAAGAAGAAGATGAACTGTCCCTGATCTCCAGAAGGCTAAATCAAATCTGGAAGACCAAGCAAAGGAAGTTCAGAGGCTTCAGAAGTTCAAGGAAGTTTGAACGTGGAGAATCTTCTGATGAAAGAAGATTTGACAAGAAGAAGGTCATGTGCTATGAATGCAATGAGCCTGGACACTACAAGAATGAATGTCCAAATCTTCAGAAGGAAAGTCCCAAGAAAAAGTTTCATAAGAAGAAAGGTCTTATGGCAACCTGGGATGAGTCAGAAGATGATTCAGAAGATGAGCAGGCCAACTGTGCGCTGATGGCGACAGAAGATGACGGATCAGAATCTACATCAGAATCAGATTCTGAAGAGGTATTTTCTGAACTTACTAGAGATGAGTTAGTTTCCGGTCTAACTGAACTTCTGGAACTCAAGTCTCAGATAAGTCTCAAATACAAAAAGCTGAAAAAGCAATTTGAATTTGAAACAAAGAAGCTTGAGTTGGAGAATTCTGAATTAAAAGAAAAACTTTTAAAATTATCCAATAATGTTGGATCTCCTTCTGATTCAGAAAAATCCACTCCCAGTCTAAACCATATTCTGAAAGAATATGATTTAAGTTTCAGGAAGTTCTTATCTAGAAGTATTGGCAGAAGTCAGCTAGCTTCTATGATATATGCCGTATCTGGAAACAAAAGAGTTGGCATTGGTTATGAGGGTGAAACCCCATACAAACTTGAACCTGTTGATGAAATGAAAATTACATACAAGCCATTGTATGATCAGTTCAAGTATGGCCACTCTCATGATATTAGGCACACTTCACATGCACAAAGTTTTCACATTACACACACTAAGAAGCATGTGACACAACCTAGGAAATATCATGAAACTCACATTAAGAATTATCATGCTGTTCCTCCTATTGCTTACAATGTTAAATCCAAGTTCAATCAGAACTTGAGAAAATCTAACAAGAAAGGACCCAAAAAGATGTGGGTACCTAAGGATAAGATTATTCCTATTGCAGATATCCTTGGCTGCAAGAAGGACAAAGCACAACATGTCATGGTACCTGGACTCTGGATGCTCGCGACACATGACAGGAAGAAGGTCTATGTTCCAAGACCTGGTGCTTAAGTCTGGAGGAGAAGTCAAGTTCGGAGGAGATCAGAAGGGCAAGATAATTGGCTCTGGAACTATAAAGTCTGGTAACTCTCCTTCCATTTCTAATGTACTTCTTGTAGAAGGATTAACTCATAACCTCTTATCTATCAGTCAATTAAGTGACAATGGTTATGATATAATCTTCAATCAAAAGTCTTGCAAGGCTGTAAATCAGAAGGATGGCTCAATCCTATTTACAGGCAAGAGGAAGAACAACATTTATAAGACAGATCTGCAAGATCTTATGAGTCAGAAGGTGACTTGTCTTATGTCTGTTTCTGAAGAGCAGTGGGTCTGGCACAGAAGATTAGGTCATGCTAGTTTGAGAAAGATTTCTCAGATTAACAAACTGAATCTGGTCAGAGGACTCCCTAATCTGAAATTCAAATCAGATGCTCTTTGTGAAGCATGTCAGAAGGGCAAGTTCTCCAAACCTGCATTCAAGTCTAAGAATGTTGTTTCTACCTCAAGGCCATTAGAACTCTTGCACATTGATCTGTTTGGCCCAGTCAAAACAGCATCTGTCAGAGGAAAGAAATATGGATTAGTCATCGTAGATGATTATAGTCGCTGGACATGGGTAAAATTCTTAAAACACAAGGATGAGACTCATTCAGTGTTCTTTGATTTCTGCATTCAGATTCAATCTGAAAAAGAGTGTAAAATTATAAAGGTCAGAAGTGATCATGGTGGTGAATTTGAGAACAAATCCTTTGAAGAATTCTTCAAAGAAAATGGTATTGCCCATGATTTCTCTTGTCCTAGAACTCCACAGCAAAATGGGGTTGTAGAACGAAAGAATAGGACTCTGCAAGAAATGGCCAGAACCATGATCAATGAAACCAATATGGCTAAGCATTTCTGGGCAGAAGCAATAAACACTGCATGTTATATTCAGAATAGAATCTCTATCAGACCTATTCTAAATAAGACTCCCTATGAATTGTGGAAGAATAGAAAGCCCAACATTTCATATTTCCATCCTTTTGGATGTGTATGCTTTATTCTGAACACTAAAGATCATCTTGGTAAGTTTGATTCCAAAGCTCAAAAGTGTTTCCTTCTTGGATATTCTGAACGCTCAAAAGGCTACAGAGTATACAATACTGAAACATTGGTTGTAGAAGAATCAATCAATATCAGGTTTGATGATAAGCTTGGTTCTGAAAAACCAAAGCAGTTTGATAATTTTGCAGGTTACGATATTGACATATCAGAAGTTGTTGAGCCAAGAAGCAACGCATCAGAAGCAGAGCTCCTCAGAAGCAAAGAACCAGAAGATCAAGTATCAGCTTCTCTGGAGGATCTAAGTATTTCTGAAGAACCATCTGTCAGAAGATCATCCAGACTCATCTCTGGTCATTCAGAAGATGTCATTCTTGGAAAGAAGGATGATCCAATCAGAACAAGAGCATTCCTTAAGAACAATGCAGATTGTCAATTAGGTCTTGTATCTTTGATCAAGCCAACTTCTGTTGATCATGCTCTAGAAGATCCAGACTGGATAATTGCTATGCAAGAAGAACTAAATCAGTTTACAAGGAATGATGTTTGGGATCTTGTTCCTAGACCAGATGGATTCAATATAATTGGTACAAAATGGGTCTTCAGAAACAAGCTCAGTGAGAAAGGCGAAGTGGTAAGGAACAAAGCCAGACTGGTGGCTCAGGGTTATAGTCAGCAAGAAGGGATTGACTACACAGAAACCTTTGCACCAGTGGCCAGGTTAGAATCTATTCGTCTACTAATTTCTTTTGCCTCTCAACATAACATCACTCTCTATCAAATGGATGTTAAGAGTGCCTTCTTAAATGGTTATATAGATGAAGAAGTTTATGTCCATCAACCTCCGGGTTTTGAAGACTCTATGTCTCCGAATCATGTGTTTAAACTAAAGAAATCATTGTATGGATTGAAACAGGCTCCCAGAGCTTGGTATGAACGCTTAAGTTCTTTCCTTCTAGATAATGGTTTCACTAGAGGAAAAGTGGACACTACTCTCTTTTGTAAAACCTTTGAAAAGGATATTTTAATTTGTCAAATATATGTAGATGATATTATTTTTGGAACATCTAATGCTACACTTGGAAAGGAGTTTGCTAAGTCTATGCAGGCTGAGTTTGAAATGAGCATGATGGGAGAACTCAAGTATTTCCTTGGAATACAAATAAATCAAACATCAGAAGGAACATTTGTTCACCAAACCAAGTATGTGAAGGAACTTCTGAAGAAGTTTAATCTTCTGGACTGCAAAGAAGCCAAAACTCCTATGCATCCAACATGCATCCTAGGTAAGGATGAGGTAAGTAAGAAGGTAGATCAGAAGTTATACAGAGGTATGATTGGATCTCTCCTATATCTGACTGCTTCTAGACCTGACATTCTGTTCAGTGTTTGTTTGTGTGCTAGATTCCAATCAGATCCTAGAGAATCTCATTTAACTGCTGTTAAGAGAATTCTAAGGTATCTGAAAGGTACTACTAATGTTGGTTTAGTTTACAGAAAATCTAAAGAATACAACTTAGTAGGATTCTGCGATGCTGACTATGCTGGAGACAGAATTGAAAGAAAAAGTACTTCAGGAAGTTGCCAATTTCTTGGAAGTCATTTGATCTCCTGGTACAGCAAGAAGCAAGCAACTATTGCTCTATCAACCACAGAAGCAGAATATGTCGCAGCTGCTGGTTGTAGTACACAGATGCTCTGGATGAAGAGTCAGTTAGAAGATTATCAGATATTTGAGAGTAACATTCCTATATTCTGTGATAATACTTCTGCTATATGTTTATCTAAGAATCCTATTCTTCATTCAAAAGCTAAACATATTGAGATAAAACATCATTTCATAAGGGACTATGTTCAGAAGGGTGTTATTTCTTTAAACTTTGTTGATACAGACCATCAATGGGCTGATATCTTTACAAAACCCCTGGCTGAAGATAGGTTTAAGTTCATTCTGAAGAACATCAGTATGGATTTATGCCCAGAATGAGAAGATGAGAAGTTCTCATGTATGAGTATCTTCTGAAATGAATGTGGAACATTTCTTTTAATCAGAAGTTCTGATTGAATTCTTTTAGAAATCATGATTCGGTTATTACTAACGTTTCATTGTCTAAGTTGATTCAGAACCTCTTTTAAAGCAAAACAGCTGTTACGTTTTATCTCGGGATGGTAAACCTGTCGTTACTATTCATGGATAAGCGCGCGTGCAGTTGAAGGGACGCCGACCATAGGTAACTGTGCTAGTCACCTCATTTGTCTTTATTATCTCTCCTCACGTCACGTAACATTAAATGCTTTTCATCATTCGTTTCACTTTATTTTCTTTTAAATACTCTTCAAAATGGTTTTTGGTTTCCTATCTCGTTGCATTCCTCATAAAGTTTGTCTCTCTCTCTCTTCCATATCAAACTCTACCTGTTCATTTTTCTGCAAACCCATCATGAATTCTTAGTCGTTTTATTTTTCTTTGTTGCACATCTTCTTGTAATCATCTTTTGCTTATCAATGAAAAAGTTTCTTTGTTTCACATTCCAGTGTTTCTATTTGCCTTATGCATCTGAATCTTTTTAAATATTCTTTTTGATGTTATGACAAAAAGGGGGAGAAAGATAAATGATAAATGATTTGATTAAATCTATCAGTTGCTGGGTAACAAGGCTCCCACACATTCACTAACAAGAACTGCAAGTTCTATATGGTTTAAGTGTTTTGCAGGTACAGAGAAGTGAAGAAAATCTTCAGAAGCAAACACAAGAAGCAAAACCTTGGAAACTGAAGCAAGCTGAGTGCTGTCAAGCTTCAGTAATCAGAAGCAAGAAAGAAGAATGAATCAGAAGCACTGATAATAAAATTTGAATATCATTGTTTATCCTGTTCTGACAAAATTCTATTTGCTCTGATACATATAATGTTATGGCTCTGACACATTATTTGCTCTGATACATTATTTCAGCCTATATGGCTCTGATACATATAATGTGTTCAAACATACATTTTATGTTCTAACTCGTTCATGCTGACTTTTGTCGTTTAGTTTTTGTTCTGTAACATTTCAGGATGTAGAGATGCTCAGATGATGCTCTGGTACATTCAACAATGTTCTGATACAAATCTAGCATGAAGTGATGTTGGTAGACATTCAAAGTTCTGAAGCTATCCGAGGGAAGCAGAAATCAGAAAATGTGAATGTCCTAAAAGATCCAGAAAATTCAAGTTCTGAAGCTGTCCTGAATGGAAGCAGAAATCAGAAGCTGTGAATGTTCTGAAGATCAAAGAAATTCAAGTTCTGAAGCTGTCCTGAATGGAAGCAGGAATCAGAAGCTGTGAGTGTTCTAAGGATCTAAAGAAATTCAAGTTCTGAAGCTGTCCAATGGAAGCAGAAGTCAGAAGCTATGAATTTTCTGAAGACAAAAGCTTATATGATCGTCTCTACCGAAATAATCAGGGAAGTCTTTTATCAAAGTTCTTCGAGTATTTATTTCAGGGGGAGATTATTTATCTCAGGGGGAGATTGTTAATCTCAGGGGGAGACTTATTCATATGCTTATGCTATAGCTGTGTAATTTGTCTTTTGCCGTCTACTCTTTCTGATCGCAAATTCATATCATTTATATATGTTTTTTGTCATCATCAAAAAGGGGGAGATTGTTAGAACAAGATTTGTTCTTATCAATTATCTTAGTTTTGATGATAACAATAATATGAATTTTGCTTAAGATAATATGGTACTCTAATCCAATGCAATTTCCCTTTCAGGAAATATATAAAGAGTACGCATAATTCAGCGCTCAGAAGTTGTGTCTCAAATGGTTCAGCATGCAACATCAGAACATGGTCTGGCAAGACATCAGAAGATGGTCGAAGCAGAATCAGAACATGGGTCTATGGAAGCATCAGAAGAACATGAGATCAGAAGCACTGAAGATCAGAAGATGGTATCACGCTCAGAAGCACTTCAAGATCAGAAGATCAGAAGATGCTATGCACCAAGCTGTTTGACTCTGATGATATTCAAACGTCGTATTCACAAACATCAGATCAGAAGGAAGTACACGTGGCAGACTACGCTGACTGACAAAAGGAACGTTAAAGCTACTAAAGGCTACGTCAGTAGACACAGCGTGAACAAGGCTCGAGGTAGTTGACAAAAGCGTATAACATTAAATGCGAAGCTGTACGGAACACGCAAAGCATTAAATGCATTCAACGGTCATCTTCTCAACGCCTATAAATATGAAGTTCTGATGAGAAGCAAGGTTAACGAATCTGAACAAAGACAATTCAAATTAACTTGCTGAAACGCTGTTCAAATCTAAACTCAGAATCTTCATCTTCATCAAAGCTCACTACATTGCTGTTGTAATATCTTAGTGAGATTAAGCTTAAACTGTAAGAGAAATATCACAGTTGTGATTATCGCTTTTAAGAAGCATTTGTAAACTCTTGAATTGATTACATTAAGTTGTAAGGAACTAGAGTGATCGTGTGATCAGTATACTCTAGGAAGTCTTAGCAGTTGGCTGAGCAGAAAGTCTTAGCAGTTGGCTGAGCAGGAAGTCTTGGCAGTTGGCTGAGCAGAAAGTCTTAGGAGTGAACTAAGCCTAGAGTGATCGTGTTGATCAGTAGACTCTAGAAAAGTCTTAGGAGTGAACTAAGCAGTTGTTCCTGGAGTGATCAAGTTGTGATCAGAAGACTCTGGAAGACTTAGTTGCGGCTAAGTGGAAAACCATTGTAATCCGTGCGATTAGTGGATTAAATCCTCAGTTGAGGTAAATCATCTCTGCGGGGGTGGACTGGAGTAGCTTCGTTAACAGCGAACCAGGATAAAAATAATTGTGCAATTTATTTTTATTGTCCAAGATTTAAAGTTACACTTATTCAATCCCCCCCTTTCTAAGTGTTTTTCTATCCTTCAGCTAGAACAAGAAGAGAAGGCTATACAGCCTCATGAGGAACCAATTGAGGTTATCAACTTGGGCAGCAACGAAGAAAAGAAAGAAGTCAAAATAGGGGCTGATTTAGAAAACAATGTCAAGCAAAGACTGATTCAAATGTTGCAAGACTACGTCGAGATATTCGCCTGGTCCTATGAAGATATGCCAGGCCTTGACACGGACATTGTGGTTCATCGCCTGCCAATCAAAGAAGGTAGCATTCCAGTCAAGTAGAAACTACGAAGGAGTAGGCCTGATATGTCAAAAAAGATCAAAGACGAGGTTGAAAAGCAATTCAATGTCGGATTCCTGAAGGTTGTAAGTTATCCTCCTTGGATAGCTAACATCGTACTGGTGCCCAAAAAAGACGGGAAAGTCAGAATGTGTGTAGACTATAGAGATCTGAACCGGGCAAGCCCCAAAGATGATTTCCCTTTACCTCACATCGATGTACTGGTTGATAATACCGCACAATGCAAGGTATTCTCCTTTATGGATGGATTCTCAGGGTACAATCAAATCAAGATGGCACCCGAAGACATGGAAAAAACAACCTTCAGAACACCCTGGGGAACCTTTTGTTACAAAGTAATGCCCTTTGGTTTAAAGAACGCAGGAGTAACCTATCAACGTGCAATGGTAGCTCTATTTCATGATATGATTCATCAGGAGATAGAGGTGTATATCGATGATATGATTGCAAAGTCCAACACCGAAGAAGAACATCTGGGTCATCTACACAAGCTGTTTGACAGACTCAAGAAATACAGGTTGCGACTGAATCCAAATAAGTGTACCTTTGGAGTAAGATCCGGCAAACTCTTAGGTTTGATCGTCAGTAGCAAAGGTATTGAGGTTGATCCGGCCAAGGTCAAAGCCATTCAAGAAATGCCTATACCCCGTACCGAGAAACAAGTCAGAGGATTCTTGGGACGTCTGAATTACATCGCCCGATTTATTGCCCACATGACCACTACTTGTGTGCCGATCTTCAAACTGTTGAAGAAAGATCAAGTGGAAAGGTGGAATGACAAATGCCAGTTAGCCTTTGACAAAATCAAAGAGTATCTCCAAAAACCGCCAATCTTGTTACCACCTGTGGAAGGAAGACCCCTAATAATGTACCTAACTGTGTTAGAAGATTCAATGGGGTGTGTACTGGGGCAACATGACGAGTCTGGCCGAAAGGAGCATGCAATCTACTATCTTAGCAAAAAGTTTACCGATTGCGAAACAAGATACTCACTACTCGAAAAAACTTGCTGTGCCTTAGCATGGGCGGCTCGCCGACTAAGACAGTATATGCTAAATCACACCACTTTCCTAATCTCCAAAATGGATCCTATCAAGTACGTGTTCGAAAAACCTGCTCTCTCTGGAAGAATAGCAAGATGGCAAATGATCTTAACAGAATATGACATTCAATACACTTCACAAAAAGCAATCAAAGGAAGTGTGGTAGCTGATCATCTGGCTCATCAAGCAGTGGATGATTATCAAGCATTGAACTTTGACTTCCCAGACGAGGACATTATGCTAGTCAATGACTTCAAACAACCAGGACCAGAAGAAGGACCCGAGCCAGGATCCCGGTGGACTATGGTTTTTGACGGAGCTTCTAACGCACTTGGCAATGGCATCGGAGCTGTGATCATTTCTCCTGCAGGAGGTTATACACCATTCACTGCCAGATTATGCTTCAACTGCACTAACAATATAGCCGAGTACGAAGCATGTATTCTGGGTCTCATAGCTGCAATCGATCTAAGAATCAAGTTCCTGAAGGTCTACGGAGACTCGGCCTTGGTAATTTACCAAGTCAAAGAGGAATGGGACACGAAGCACCCGAATCTAATTCCTTACAAAGAATATGTGCTGAGTCTGATTCCTTATTTCGAAGAAATCACTTTTGAACACATCCCACGCGAGGAAAATCAACTAGCTGATGCCTTGGCTACCATGTCATCCATGTTCAAAGTCAGGTGGGACAATGAGGCGCCGACGATCACCATTTACAGACAAGATGAACCATCCTACTACAATGAGATCAATGCCGAAGGAACGGGAGAAAAACCATGGTTCCATGAAGTAAAAAGATATCTCGAAACTCAGGAGTACCCTGAAGGGGCGTCCATCAACGACAGAAAGTTTCTAAGGAGGTTTGCCGCCAAATTCTTTCTAAGTAATGGAACCCTATACAAACGCAACCATGACTCGACTTTACTTCGTTGTGTAAACAAGAAGGAAGCAGAACAGATTATGGAAGACATACACGATGGTGCCTTTGGTACTCATTCAAGTGGACATACAATGGCTAAAAAGATCCTCAGAGCAGGTTATTACTGGGCTACCATGGAGACGGACTGTCATCATCATTCCCGAACCTGTCACAAATGTCAGATATATGCAGACAAGGTACATGTACCTCCAGTCCCGTTAAACGTCCTGACAGCTCCTTGGCCTTTTGCAATGTGGGGTATTGATATGATTGGAGAAATCAAGCCCACTGCCTCCAACGGACATCGCTTTATCCTGGTCGCCATTGACTACTTCACAAAATGGGTATAAGCAGCTTCATTTGCTTCTGTCACCAAGAATGTGGTGGCCCGATTTATCAAGCACAATCTCATTTGTCGGTATGGCATCCCTGAACGGATCATCACAGACAATGGCACAAATCTAAACAACAGAATGATTACTGAACTTTGCACACAGTTCAAGATCAAACATCATAATTCTTCTCCATATCGACCAAAGATGAATGGCGCAGTGGAAGCTGCCAATAAAAACATCAAGAAAATCATACAAAAAATGACAGTAACCTACAAAGACTGGCATGAGATGTTACCTTTTGCTCTTCATGGTTATCGCACATCTGCGCGTACTTCAACAAGGGCAACTCCATTCTCCTTAGTCTATGGTATGGAGGCAGTTCTTCCAATTGAAATTCAAATTCCTTCCCTAAGGATTATGAAAGAAGCCGATCTAGACGAAGACGATTGGATTTAGACCCGGTTAGACCAGATAAACTTGCTTGATGAGAAAAGGCTCGCAGCTATTTGTCATGGTCAATTGTACCAGAAGCGCATGATCAAAGCCTTCAACAAAAAAGTCAAAAGTCAAGCATACCAAACTGGTGGCTTGGTTGTCAAACGCATCATCTTACCACAAGGTGATCCCAGGGGCAAATGGACTCCCACTTATGAGGGACCATTTGTAATCAAGAAAATATTCTTCGGCGGTGCCATGTTGCTTACCACCATGGATGACGAGGATTTCCCACACCCTGTGAATGCGGACATAGTCAAAAAATACTTCGCTTGAAAAGAAAAGCTCGCTAAGTTGAAAACCTGAAAGGGCAACTTAGGCAAAAAATGAGCGTCTCGGTGGATTGAAAACCCGAAAGGGCGATCCAGGCAAAAATTAGAGACTAAATAATACTATCCCGGTAGGCTGAAAACCTGAAAAGGCAGCCTAGGCAAAAGTTAGGGAATAAAGCGTACAACTATGTTCAGTTCAGCTGCCTACTCACCATCAAGATTCAACATATCGAAGACGCCGATCAGTCCAATCACTTTCTTCCAACAAGCGAGGGATGAGATGCTCGAAGACAGATTGGCAATAGCAGAATTGAAACTTGACTGGATTGTTTTCACATAGCTATTTATCTTTATAAATATTTTCCAAAGGTTTATGACAATTTCCTACTACTAGGATTTTTGTTTCCTTGAACTATCCAGCCTATCAGGGCTCTTTTTCAAAAATCAATGCAGCTTAGGCTCAAAATCAACGTTTTCACTTTTTCTGTTTTGAATACGTAAACGTCCCAATGATAATTTTGAATGAACATGTGCATTTGAATATGATTGATGTTTACCAAAAAAAAAAAACAGGAACAGCATTCAGGTAATGTCTCAATCAAAGACATCATCCCGAAACCAGCATCAGAAGAAAATCCCCAAGAGAAATACATTTCTCAGCAAATTCCTCGATAAGATTTTTCTCTCCAAACGAAGTGATTCGAGAAATCTTATCCCCCAGCAGAGCTGTTCCAGATTACTATCTCCAGAAGGTGTGGTCTCCACACCAGGACTTGGTCAAATAGTGCATCGGAGGATTATGCATCTTCCTCATTCCCACTCGAAAGATCATCAACAATCACAATACCTTCATCTCCAGATGACTGACTAGCTGGGATTTATTTTCCCAATCATACATCATACATCATACATCATACACCATGCATCATACATTATACATCATACATTATACATCATACACCATGCATCATACATTATACATCATATATCATACGTCATACGCATATTCATATACAGCATATAATGTTTCATGACAAACGCATACATAACATGCATAATTCTCCTTTAGTTAGAGAATCTCATGCATTACATGCATTATAAACATTTCATATCACTAACTTGATTTTTCAGGCAGAAGGATGTCTTCAACAAAGATGTTCTCAATTACATACAGTGTTCCCCTTGAACTCTATTCAAATAAGCGGTCCTCTCAGATATAATCAAGCCAAGGATTCGTTCTGAAGAGATCTCTCCTTTCAAATTCCTTATCAACTCAAAAAACAAGCAACGCAGATCTAAAGCTGATACCTCAGACGGTTCCAGAACGATCTACCAACGCAGATCTAAAGCTGATACCTCAGACGGTTCCAGAACGATCTACCATCAAAGATCTAAAGCTGATACCTCAGACGGTTCCAGAACGATCTACCATCAAAGATCTAAAGCTGATACCTCAGACGGTTCCAGAACGATCTACCATCAAAGATCTAAAGCTGATACCTCAGACGGTTCCAGAACGATCTACCATCGAAGATCTAAAGCTGATACCTCAGACGGTTCCAGAACGATCTACCATCAAAGATCTAAAGTTGATACCTCAGACGGTTCCAGAACGATCTACCATCGAAGATCTAAAGCTGATACCTCAGACGGTTCCAGAACGATCAACTTTCAAAATCTAAAGCAGAAAAACCTTGGACAGTTCCATAACGATCATCCTCCTAGACTTAAAACGGTAACCTTGGACGGTTCCGAAACAGTAAACACAAAGACTTTCAAATCCTTCATCAAAATATAATCAATGGATTCATTCTGGTGAACAAACCATCAACACAATTGCCAGATGGCATTTGAAAGCCCATCTCAGGTAATGTTTCAATCTTCCAACCACATTTCTCAGACAACATTCAAAGACAAATTCCAACATCACTCCCGATGGAGGTAAGTGCAAATTTTCAGGGCATCTAAAATATTCAATCATCTTCCACCTTCAGATTTCAGACAATCTCTTCAAGTTTAAGAAGATTGAATAGGGGCAACTGTTATACCCCAAAATTTGCCCGCATCTTTTTTCAAGAAAACTTCAATCTAAAAATTAAGAGTTTCATATAATCTTGGATTTTCATATCCTGATTTATGAATACTTGATTTTTAGAATTTTTTCTTATACAGTATTTTGGCTTGCTGTTGAATTTATTCTTACGCAAACGCCAGTTACTGTTTATTACTTCACACACGCTATTTATTTGATATTTATTTACAGATAAGTAGTACTGACGCAATTGGTACAGAGTTAAATCTTTTGCAGGCGCAGAGTCCGGGATTCAGACTGTACTGGTAACAAGTGAATTATTATTAATTTTTGTTTCCCACTAACTTTTGTACTATATTCCATTATTTTCAAAATCTCTTTTCAAATCTCTTTTTCAAAAATCAAATCTTAACTTTATTCTACACATCTCTCTTTTTCCCAACACTATCATACACTTTCTTTCAAATCTTACTTCCACTCAAATTTTCCTTTTTTGTACGCAATCACTTCATTCCCCAACGTCTCTATCCCTCTTTTCATTCTATAAATACCTCTCATTTTTTTTCATAAAATCTCACATCAAATTCTAAATCATTTCTCAAATTTCTACTTCATATCCATTCTCTCTTCCTCCCCGGCAAAATGGCGAAGCGGATGGAAACATGTTTTCTTATAGTCATCACCATTGCTACGGTGATCATGTCCTTCTTCTGTCTGCATAGTCCTGAAAAATGTGGACCTGCGATGCTTACACTCCCGATCATCTATTTTCTGTTGGTCATAGCATGGGTTATTAATCGTCATTCTTAAAGTTTGTCGTATCTCTTATTTTCTTAAATGTACCGTTTACTCGTCGTACTGTTCATTATAGTATGTAATGTTTGTACTGTCAGTATTAAATGTTGTACTATTTGTCATATTGTTGCTTAATTATTCAGATAATATTTTGTGTATTTTCTGCCAGTCAAATATTTATTTTTCTGTGCATTAATTGATTTTCAGGGCTATTATCGGTAATTTTGCTCGCGTACAGTAAATAATAGTTATTTATTATGTCTGTGTTTTTTAACAAGTCATGTAAATAAACTTTCATCTTTCACATAAAACAAAAACAACAAGAAGAAAATTAACTTTGACTGTTGATTTTTCACTCTAACTGTTACATGCCTGAATAGTCAGTTGACAGTCAAACTGCTGACACTACAATTCTCCGTGTTTTGTACCATCAATCAAATCAAACTTTTGCATTTCAAAATTCCAAGATTTTTGTCCTATAAGTCTTCTGAATATCACATGATTAGCAGAGACTCATCACTGCACAAAAATCAGGTACCCTTAACTGTCTCCTACACAAACAGTCCCTGATTAGGGTTTCTTGTTTTTTCAGCAGAAACAAGTTTTTGAGACCTCAAATGGATTTCATGGACCTCCATATATCTCAAAGTACCATCATACAAATTTTCATATTTCAATTCACTCAGACGCACCGTCAGCAGCTCAAACAGTCAATAGACGACCCGTTTGACCAAAAAGTCAACAGACAGTCAAAAATGAAATTTTTTGTCAACATCCATATTTTGTCAAATTATTCATCATTTGATCATTGAATGATCATAATTCATCAAGGAAAGATCAAAAATCAACAAAACCCTAAGATTCAAAATTAGGGTTTTCTCCTAAAAAGTCAACTGAACTTTGACTGGTCATAACTCTCTCATCATTCATCCAAAAAATTCAAACCAAATCTCATCTTGAAGGAAATTCAATTATCTTTCAAATGCAATTGGTCCCATGGCCATTTGATTCACCATTTGAAAAATATGAATCAAGACATTACAGGTCATTTTCAAAGTCAACAAAAAGACACTTTTTTCAAAAGGACACACAAGGAGCATCAAAAATCATTTTGACATGAGACCAAAGACATTGGTTAGAGGACTCTTTGAGGTTTCCAAAAAGTGCAATATATCCTTCACATGACAAAAATTGAGGGATTTACACCTTGTTGAAGTTGGCTAAATTTTGGGAAAATGCATAAAACCAACATTGCTCAAAAATGTATTTTTTCCAAATGGGGCCAAGTATTCATGGTTCAAACATGTTTGCCATGATATTATGGGCCTCCCACGACCAAGACAAAGCCCACACCATTTTTATCCATTTTTGGTTTAATTTTATCCTATTTTAAGATTAAATGAAAATGGAAAATGGAAGGATAATGGATAGCTTAGTTTCTAAGCATGAGTCATCCAAGAATCTTTAATTTTCTGCAGAAGATTGAGGTACAAGGCAAGAGCATTGAAGAGAAGCAAGACTTGGTCAACAATTCAAAGGTTTTAATATAAAAAAATCAAGAATTCAACAAAGGCAACCAAAGGCTTCTTGGCTTCAATTCTAAGCACAACATAGCTTATAAATAGCTTAGAGTACTTCACAAACAAAAAACCACGAATTCAGAAGAGAATCTATGATTGTAACCATACTTGTAATCACTTCCCACTGAACTATTCCAATCATTTCCTAGCCTTGAAACCCACTGAACTAAGCACTACAGGTCACGATTTATTCAAAATAAAACCAACTCGTATCTGATCATTCAGGCATGTTTAACAAGATGTAGACATTTAATTAAAGTTTGGGAGCCTGTACACGAAACTACCATTTTAGGGTTTCTTAGTTCAAATTTAGGGTTTTTCGTTAGAACCAAAAAAAGGACAAATTAAGGGCATGGTTGAATTCAGTAGATTGAGACGAATAGAATGGGCATGTCGCGCCAAATTTATATTCATGTTTGACCCTATTCGCTATTTTGCAGGTTTAGAAGGTATCTATTACAGCGCTTTTATTACAAAAACGTTATTAAAGGTGCTGGCTGGAGGCTGAAGACGACGAGGTGTCCTCACCTCATTGGATAGAACGCGCGCGCCAGTGTTTTTGAATCCTGGGTTCCCATGTGCGCTTTACATCATCTTTCCATGTGACCTCAATATCTGGGCCGTCTGATCTCATTAAACTCTCAATCCAACGTATCAAAACACTCATCCTTACCATGGTCCTCATTTAAATACCACACCTGATCATTCATCTTTTTATTTTCTATTTTATTTTAATTTCTTTGTTAAATTAATTAAAAATAGTTTTAAAAATCCAAAAAATACACAAAAAATATTTTTAAGTTTCTAAAATAATATTTTATTTTCTGATATAAAAATATTTTATTTTTCTTCATAATTTGAATATTTTGTGTAATTAATTAGATAATATGCATATATTTATCTTTTAATTATTTTCACCCAATCAAAAATCATAAAAAATTTGTTCTTTATATTAAATATTGTTTATATATTATAAACTAATTTTGTACATATTTTGAATAATTTTCTCTTCAAGTTTTAATTATTTGTGTAATTATTTATATAATTATGTATTAATTAACTTAATAGATTTCAAATCAACTTTCAAAAAAACAAAAAAAATTAGTTTTGTTTTAAATTTAATTAAAAAGCATTTTTGAACATATTTTGAACTTAATTTTTAGGTTTGAAATTTATTTTCATCTTTTTTCCTCATTTTAATTTAATTAATCATGCATTAATTATAATTAAAATCAATCATAAAAATCCAAAAACATTTCTTTTATATTTCTTGCAATTTAAATTCCTAGATAAATGTATAGGTTGTCAAATTCATGTAAATAGCGTAGTTTACATTTCCCGCACAATCGATGTAATATCGTAGATTTACTTTCCGCATTTTACATTTCCGCATTTTAAATTCCAGCACATATAAACTGCGTACATGCCAAAGATAAAATGGAATCGTTAGATCACTAACTTCAAAGATAAAATACCTGAATCAAAACACAATCACATTTGCACCTCTTAAGGTAATCCCTTTCTTATTCTTTTCAAAATCAAAGTCACATTCTATTATTTCAAACGCAAAATCGAACTTTTGTTTATATCTGGTGAAAGGATAGATTTTTAAAGGAAATAGGATAAAGACCTTATAACTCAGGGTAGACCTCCTAATTTGCTTGCTCAAATCAAAACAAACAAATCTCTCATATATCATTGTTTTTTTTTTCAAAATAAAACTTTCAAAAAGACAATACTTTGTATATATCCAAACAAGGATCATTACGAAGTTAACGCTCTTTTTTCCAAAGCATCTTTTGAAAGATAAAAACACTTTGTATACATCCACACAAGGATCATTACAAATTCAATTTACAAAGGTAATTGAAACCACATACGAGCATTTAAAAGCAATTGAAAACAAGTGAGCTAAGCAAATTAAAGAGCCCATGGATAACCATGGATACAAAGGGTGCTAACACCTTCCCTTTGTATAACCTACCCCCTTACCCAGAATTTCTTAAAGGTCTTTTTTCTGTTTCTTTTATAAACCTTTCCTTAATTGGATAAAATAAAAGGTCGGTGGCGACTCTCTGATTTTCAAGCACAAAAGCAGAAACAAAAAGAGTCAGTTCGCGTATCTCTCCGCGAGAGGTATGGCAAAAAACCGAGCGCGCGACAGACAGGATATTAGAATAAAAGAAAGACTTATTTTCTTTGTTGATGAATAGAAAATAGTAAGAAATGACTACAGGTTGGGTATCAAGTTCGGAAGCGTTGCTTCCAATGTACTCTAAAACCAAGTTTCCAGAAGGCTGAGGCTTGGTTTCTTTGGGAGATGGAGGAACGATTTTTAGTTGGACATTAGCAACGTTCGTGGCATGATAAGTGGAGACCGTTGCCTTTTTCTTCTTTTGTTTCTTCCCATTTTGCTTGGGAGAAGCAATTTCTTCTTGTTCTTCGACGGCGACATCACCATTGGATTTCTTCCTTTTGTTTGGTGTCACGGGAGGTTTCCCACTACCCTGAAAAAGAAAAGACAAGCGTTTTTAGAAAAAGGAAAGGAATAAAAGAACATATCATTGAATACCTTTTCTTGTTTCGTTGTTTTGGGAGCAACCTTGTCAGTTGGAATCCCTTGACTTAAGGAAGTGATCATTCCAGAGGCAGTTTTAGCTGTAGGTTTGTCTTTTCGTGATGCCTTCTTTTCGATGCCTGAAAAGAAAATAGTTGGTCGAAATATGCACTTTATTAAAGATTAGTAGTTTAAAAGGTTATAAAACCTAGAAATCCAAACATTCCACACCTTGACCCATTGGTGAGGTAATCCTCACTGCATCCAAGTCGATATGGAGAAAGCCTTTGAAACTGTCTAAGGTATGTTTGGTTGCTACTACTCTTTTAGTAGGGTTTTTTCGGTCATTTTTTAGTTCTTTAAAGAGATCCCCACATACAAACCAATTTGGGTAAGGGGAAAAAATGATAAAGCAAAATCTGCACTTGGTAATCGTGGGAATCGAGGGGGTTCGAACTCAAAATCTAAGTCATATCTAAACTCAGGTTTTACAGCTTTGAGAGTTTTTCTTTTAGAAATTTTTTGTTCAAACTTTTCTTTGAGAATAGGAGCTGCATTACAAACTGTTCAAAGAATATCGGTAGGCTTGTAGACAATTTCAAAGTACTTTTGGAATGCTTGGATTTCTTTGCAATGTGTGAGTTTACCTTTGTAAGACTGATCCTGCAAAGACGAAAAAGCTTTAGTCATATTAGCATCGATTTTCTTAGTGGTGTACATATTCAGAGAATAGAAGTTCGTCCACCATTGGTCGAACCCTATTGTAGAATAGAATGCTGGTTGGTACGCTATCAATTGGAAATCAGCAAAGTTTACATAGCGTTTTTGGTGTGTTTCAATATCTCAAGTTGTCCAAGTGATATTCGCAACAAATAACTCTTACTTCCGTTGAAAGAGTGAGACAGGGATGAGTTGGCAAAACCAAATTTTCTGGAAACAAAATTAGGTTGATAAGCCAACAAGCATACTTGGCTTATTACTGGTAGAAGTCTGAAAAACCAGCAATCGAGGAAGCAAAAATGCGCGCCATGTGTCTTCAACGGTGGTGTTCTTCTCTTTCACAACATCTTCAAGGGATGCGGTAAACCAAGTTGGACCTTGAGTTCGACTAGCGAAGGGAGCCATCGAAGGGGTGAAATTATGACATCATGAGAACATTAGAGTGAAGTGGTTAAGAGAAGCTTTCAAATCTATATCTTCATCAGCAGGAGTCAACCTAAGGAGTCTGGCACCTTCAATCTTCCTATCTTTGATATCTGGACTATTTTCATCAACGGATCCATGCGTTGACAAAGAAGGTTCGAAGGTAGCATTAAGCCAGACTTGAAGGAGCCAATAAGGGCCGAATAGGAGCAAGTTAGTGCCAGGTTTATAGTTTTTTAATTTTTCACTGGCAGATCCTAGGCTCTCATATAAACCTGCTAAAAGGAGTTCACTTAAGCATATTTTTCGACCAGCATTTAGTTGGTTAGCAAGTGTTAGGAACCTACGTGCAACTTGCAAGGATTTACAACAAAAGACGAATTTGGATAACCATAGACCTAAGAATGCTATATGTTCTACATCTGAGACAGTTTCTTCCTGAGCATGGTATAAACTGATATAAGAACTGAAAGCATCATTCTTAACAGTAGATCCGATTAGGTCTTCACTATTCTGATAAGGATCAAAGGTCTATCCTGTTGGAGGGTGTCCAAAGATAGCGGCTATGTCGAAAAGTGTGGGAGTTATCATTCCGCATGGAAGCTGGAAAGTGTTATAGGTATTGTCCCAAAAGTACAAGCTAGACAACAATAAAGGTTGACAGTAACTAAACCCTAGCCTTGACATTTGAATTAGGTCAAAAATACCTAGTTCTTTCCATAGTGAAGCTTTCTGGGTTTCAACTCTATCTAACCAAGATAAGTATGATTTATCCAAAGTTGGGCAAGAGCATAATGGCCTAAAATTATCTGTTATATAGTCCAGTCGGAAAGCCTCTCTCATCCCTTTTTTAGAATCAGCAGATTGCTGAGTTGAATCCTTTTTCTTAGACGAATTAGTTTTGTTCACTATAGCTTTTGTGTCAAAGTGACAAGGGAAAAACTTTACGCATTTTTCCAAGTGACCTTCTGGGGCTAGCGGTCCTAAAAACCCTAGTGTGCTTTCAGAAATAAGAGATGGAATCATTACAGGAGAAGCCATGATAATCCTTTGTTCTTTTGTAAGTTTTGAGGGTGAAATGTTCTCCTGATTTCCAGTAGCCACGATCCTGCTTGTTGGAGTAGGATGAAGATCGGAGCTTTTGGAGGAACCTATATCTGCAGTTTACTTTGATTTCTTGGCTTGTTTATCATAAGGCATTGTGATTTTTTAGGATTTGTGTTCTAAAAAGGGTTTCTGGAAAAGAAGTGAAAAAATCGTGAAGAAGAGAGAAGGTTGAGGATGAAGTTGCGTGAAAAGAAAAGTTGTGAGGTAATGGGATTTTATAGAGTTAGCTTGTGAAGAGTAGGTTATAAATGTCAGAAGTTTTGGGTTACGTGCCAACCGTTTTTAAAGATAGTTGTAATTTTACTATTGAAGTTTACTCGGGAGTGGGAAGTTATGATGAGCTATAACTGCACGCACGTCTCAATGAGACGTTTTGACAAAGCAAACCACGATTGATTGATAGTTATTACTGTGGAATCAGGAAGTAATCGAAATCTAGAATTACAAGAAATGTTTATCTCTTCTTGAATTCGAAATAGTCATTTATTGGGGGCAATTTGTTAGCTGGAGATTTCGATTAAGACTTTGTGATATCTTGAATTGTTGGATCATGAGGAAGAATTAGTTCTCATGGAGCTATTTAAATATTTTCTCTCTAAAAGAGATGTTATTTGATCAAGAGTAATGATTAGAAATATGAGAAGTACCCTTCAACGTAGGCGCTAGTATAGTCGAAACGGCAGAGCAGGAAGATTTGAATTTCAAAAGGAAGCGGTTTCGTCCAGTAGACGCGTGGAGACATCTTAAGGATAGTAAACGTTCAAAACATCAAACGTGGCAGACATCTATGTAATGACCGTTAGGGTCGAAGTAGTATAAATAGGAGTACTATTGTTTAGTTTGGCATGTTCGAATCAATATACAAAAATTCACAAAATACACTCGAAGTACCGACGCGAGAGAAAAGAGTCTTTGCTGAAACAATGTATGTGTGAAGAACATCATATTTTCATACTTTATATTATTTGTTCAATGCAAAGTTATACTTAAAAGTTCTTTGTTTATACATTTACTTTATTTCGCTTTAAAGTTGTTCACTCATTGCAATTTACATTAGCAAGTTGTATATTTTTGCAAACTATAGAGATTATTGAATATGAATCAAATCACTTAAACACTATTCGACAATGTCCTAGGATCAATCTAGTCGATCCTGCGAGTAACCAGATTGTTTAAACACTTTGGAGGACTAGCGGTTGTTTGTTAGAAATTACTGGTAAACAGGTTTCATCTTTTTTTTCAAAATTTACCCAACTTCTGACAACCATAACTCATTCAATTTTCATCATATGGAAGTTCGATAATCACATTGTGGGTAAAAGGGTTTTATCGGATCATTGTCCTGTGTGGATGAAATTTGGTGGAAGTTATTGGGGGCCTAAACCTTTTAGGTTTAATAATGGCTGGTATAAACACAAATATTTTGACTCTTTCGTGAAAAAGGAATGGAGAATGTTGTCTATTAAAGGGAGAGGTGATTATGTGTTTTATGAGAAATTAAAAAGTCTCAAGTTGAAATTAAAGGTGTGGAATAAAGAACTTTTTGGTTGGTTAGATTTGAGGATCGAAGAGAATATTGATGAACAACACGAGCTGGACCAGTTTTTAATTACGAATGTTGGAGGTGATGTTTCCAGAGCTGTTGAGGCTAGAAGATTAGCTACAGATGAAATATGGAACAAGCTGGAGATGAAGAATGTTTGCTTAAGCTGAAGTTGGGTCAGAATTGGCTTAAGGAAGGAGATCTTAATTCAAAATTCTTTCATAGTTCGTTAAAGGAGAGGGTCAGCAGGAATTCCATTAGTGTGGTTGATACGCCTAACGGTCCGGTGGAGGGAGTTGAAGAGGTTAAGTTTCACATTCGAGAACATTTTGAGAGGTTTTTCAAAGAACCTTGCAGGTCTAGACCTATTCCTGATGGCATTGTTTTCAAAAGGCTAGAGGTTAACATTGCTGTTGGGTTGGAGCGTCCTTTTTCTGCTTAAGAGATCAAAGATGCAGTCTGGAATTGTGATGGGTTCAAAACTCATGGGCCTAATGGTTTCTCCTTGGCAGTTTTAACCAAGGCATGTACTTCCTCATTTATAACGCTAATTCCGAAAGTTTTGAACCCTAAATCCCTTTCGGAGTATCGACCCATTTGTCTTGTAAGGAGTCTCCACAAAATTTTGTGAAAGCTTCTTGAAGGTAGGCTCAAGGAGGTTATAGATAGTTTGATATTTGTCAAACAAAATGCTTTCATTAAAAAAGGAACATATTGGATGTTATTTTAATGGTTAGTGAAGTGATGGATATGGCTAAAAGAGAGCGTTTGAATTGCTTAGTTCTAAAGGTCGACTACGAGAAAGCCTACGATTGCGTAAGTCTGGACTATTTAAGATATGTCACGAAGAAGATGGGCTTTGGTAACAAGGGGATTATCTGTGGACTTTGAAGGTGATTCTAAGGGGGTTTGAACTCATGTCAGGGTTTAAAGTTAATTTATGCCAGAGTAATATTTATGGGATTAACTTGAGTAATAGAGTTCTTCAGATGTTGTCATCTTTTTTTACTTGTGGTTGTAGCGGGGAAAATCTGATATCGAAGCCATGGGATTGACTCGAATCAATATTCCGTTTGAAATCGCCACCGCGCTTTATTTTTTCAAAGGAAAAGGGAAAAGAACGTAAAACCCAAAGTTTTGTTTTTAAAACAAGAAAGAGATCTCAGGTACGGGTGTTGATTATATGAGGGGAAGGTTTAAAGCACCCCTCATATCTGTGGTACTCCACAGGAACCTTTTTGAAAATCTGTGTGTGTGTGTGCTAAAAAAACGGTTTGTTTTATTTTTAAAATAAGCTCGGCAAAGCGTTAAGCTTTGTGCCTACATACCTCCTCGGTGCAATGGAGAAGTCAGAGCTAATGTAGTTCCGCTTTTGGGAAAAACGTTTTAAAAACGAATAAACACTTTGGTGTCGTTAGAGAGAAATACTCAGCCATTGATTTTGAGCATGAGAACAAACAAGTTCTTTGCGTCGCAAATGAAAGAAGGGCTCCAACTCGGATAAAATCAACGAGTATGCCACTAGCTCTCTCACGCGGAAAAGATCTCGTTATTATCAATCAATTTCAAAATCGTGGGGTATAACCACTCGTTTCGACAGTTAACGGTGTCTAAACTTTTGAAGAAAAGCCACTAAGGGCGAAAGATATTTTTAAGAAAAAGGTTTTGAAAAGATTTGCAAACATAAGAATATTTTGGAAAAAGGGAGAAGATTTTGAAAATTTAAGAATGGGAGGAGATGAAGAGGCTAACCTAATGCATAAAATAAAAGCTAAGGAAAGAAACGGTCTAACCGAATAAGAAGCCAACACTTGACATTAAGAGCCAAGGTAGTTTTCCCATCCTTTGGATTTATCAATACCAACACATTAACACTTGGGGATCCAGATGAACTTATTGTCTTAGCACCATTTTTTCATTAAGCACATTAAGATTCTGACAAAAATTGGGCAGAGTAACGGCTGTTTTTGGGTAAAATCCTTATCTCAATGCCTTGGAATTAACCATCAAGGGCTTTCAAGGAAATACCTGCACACATAAACATACAACAGAACAATGCCAGACAGACAGAACAATCACAGGATAGTAATAGAATGAGTCCAAAGGTACTAGGTCCATAAGTCCGAATCTCCAAATTGCTAGGGATAGTAACTGATAGTCCAAAGAGAACCTTATGTATTTTTTAGATTTTGATTATTTATTAGTGTTTTAGCAAGAAAAATAGAGTATGGTCCAAGTGGACAAAAGAAAAAAATGACGGAAAGTAAATATGATGAAATGATAAAATAAAGCGATAAAGCGAGAAATATAAAGAGCGGTAATATAAAGAGCGGTAATATAAAGAACGATATAGTAAAGGTGCGGAAATTAAAGTTAGTTGTTAAATGTTAAAGATAACCATCTTGAAACTTGTCAAGTATGTTATCAAAGTTAGTAGGAGATCAATGGTGAGTGAATGATGTACTCGGATTTAAAGTCAATGGGGCTTATCAGAAGCTTGATAAAATCATAGCGACTACACGATAAAAACCTCCACAAGTCTTAAATCAACCGCATACAATTCTCTTCCATATTTGATCTTTTTTATTCGGGACACGAAATATTGCGCTATGTTAAGCAGATCGCCAAGTGATTTATATAGAAATCACCCTACAACGAGGCCGGTCAAAACTTTATGTGCTAATGCATGCGAGAAGAACGATATGTAGATCGCCTTCCGAAAGCAATACCGCACGAAAAGAAAATAGGTGAGTGATCTAGTCTTTACCAAGAATCCATAAGAATTCTCAAGGCATTAAGACTTTCATCGACCAAAATAAAAAGAAGTAAAAGATGGAACCACATTAAAAGCTCCTTTCATCCATAATTTCAATCACTTAATATTGCGGATTTGGATTCTCATCCTATCAACGCCCTAAGTCCATTGAAATTAGAGAGAAATTAGGCCTCTAACTTGTGATTCAAAGAAAATATCAAAAGAATGGAGTAGAAGATGAGTTAGAACCAAAAACAAGTCAAAAACCACAAAAATAAGCATTCTGCCCAGATGTAAATCGATTTGCACAGAGTGTAAATCGATTTGCATAACTCTGTTTTCAAAATCTGCGCAGTTTTCAGTTATGTAAATCGATTTGCACAAGATGTAAATTGATTTGCACAACACAGTTTTCAAAAAAAACAGCAAATAAAGAGAAGAAACTTGTTTAAACATAAAACCAAACACCTTGTGATCTTGGATCAATTTGTGCACGAAAATGTATCAATTAAGCAAGCAAATCTCATCAATGTAGCACCAAAGGTGCATCAAGCATAAACAACAATGGATCACATCTTGAATCATGTAAAGGATCAAGAATTTTACCAAATCTTTACAAACTTTGAATCTTCTTCAAGAACACACAACCACAAGCCTTGATCTCTCACAATTGATGCAAAAACTAGTGTTTATGTTGAGGTTTAGCTCTAAATTAGTGAGGTTCAAGATGTGACTCACTAATTTGTGTGGAAGAGAAAGAGCTTTGAGTGATGGGTTTGGAAGAGGTGAGGAGAGAATTTGCAATAAGTTTCTTGGCTATCAAAGCTTGAAAAATGAAGAGGGGAGTGCCTCAATTTATAGCACTTAGGCTTGGGAAATTTTGTGGCTTGGAGTTAGGATTGGAAAATAGAATTAGGCTTGGAAAAGTGATTTGGAGCCAAAAATGAAATCCAATGGTCTTGATGCAATCACATGAGGGTACATGATTAGATGATGTAGGAAATCAAATGTAAGAACCAAGTCATGCTTCCCATGCTTGCAAATGATGTCAACACTTCAAAAAGCTGAAATTTGCCTTCATTTTTCCAAATTCGTGCTGGTGCAATCGATTTGCACATTATGCAAATCTATTTACATGGCTGAAAAAAGGCAAAATCTGGGGCAAAAACAGTTATGCAAATCGATTGCTGTCTTATGCAAATCGATTTGCACTGATGGCAGAAGCAAATCTGGTGCAGAAACAGTTGTGTAAATCGATTTACACCTTATGCAAATCGATTTGCACAGTGAAAATGTTGAAAAATGCTCCTTTGATGGGTATTTTGACTTGGTACCTACAAAACACAAACATACAAGAGCACAAGGCAATATTTTTGGTATTTTGGTTAGTAAAACAATATACACAAACTAAAACATGGGTGCTCGATGATTCCTTTGCAGATGAATTGAGCACAACATTGCAAGCAGAGATCTAGGTTTAAATTTCTTGATTGATGATTGGTATGCAAATGATGTGTGATCTTAGGGTCAAAAATTGGGGTATGACAGATGCCCCTATTTAAGTTTCTTCGATTTGGAGATACGATGATTGGAAATCTTCGTTTTGACAAAAATCGAAGAGACTTAAATATATAAAACACAATTTTTGATCCTAAGATGCAATGCAATGTTAATGAATGCATGTAATGATAATAGAGCGTGACAACACTGGGGAGTAACTGGTGATCCACTGGGGAAAACAAATGTCTTGCTATAACTCCGCTGGGGAAACAAATGTCTTAGAAACTCCACTGGGGAAAGCAAGACTTTGTTGGAGAGACGGAACTTTGGTGGAGAAAGAAACTTCTCTGAGGAAAACACTTCGCGTCAGAGAGGTTATAGCATCCTCTTTCACTGGGGATGAGAAAAGGGGATCATCCTCTTTCACTGGGGATGAGAAAGTATGCATCCTGAATCAGAATGCTAATCACACCATCGTACCACTGACGATAACACATACCAACGTTCCAATGGAGGCATTGAAGAGAAATACACTACCGTACCACTGATGTCATGAAAAGAGATATACCACCGTACCACTGATGATAACACATATCCACGTTCCACTGAAGGTGAACTACCAACGTCCCACTGGAGGTAGAAGGAGAAATACATCGACGTACCACTGACGATGAAGATAACAAAATACACCAACGTTCCACTGGAGGTGAACTACCAACGTCCCACTGGAGGTAGAAAGAGATATACATCGACGTACCACTGACGATGAAGATAACAAAATACACCAACGTTCCACTGGAGGTGAACTACCAACGTCCCACTGGAGGTAGAAAGAGATATACATCGACGTACCACTGACGATGAAGATAACAAAATACACCAACGTTCCACTGGAGGTGAACTACCAACGTCCCACTGGAGGTAGAAAGAGATATACATCGACGTACCACTGACGATGAAGATAACAAAATACACCAACGTTCCACTGGAGGTGAACTACCAACGTCCCACTGGAGGTAGAAAGAGATATACATCGACGTACCACTGACGATGAAGATAACAAAATACACCAACGTTCCACTGGAGGTGAACTACCAACGTCCCACTGGAGGTAGAAAGAGATATACATCGACGTACCACTGACGATGAAGATAACAAAATACACCAACGTTCCACTGGAGGTGAACTACCAACGTCCCACTGGAGGTAGAAAGAGATATACATCGACGTACCACTGACGATGAAGATAACAAAATACACCAACGTTCCACTGGAGGTGAACTACCAACGTCCCACTGGAGGTAGAAAGAGATATACATCGACGTACCACTGACGATGAAGATGACAAAATACACCAACGTTCCACTGGAGGTGAACTACCAACGTCCCACTGGAGGTAGAAAGAGATGTATCGCCGTACCACTAACGATAACACATACCCACGTTCCACTGAAGGTATGAAGAAGGCATACCACCGTACCACTGATGATATAAAAGAGATGGTGTACAAAGATGACATAATCAAGCATGTCCCAAACTGAACACCAGAGCAGAAACTGCTATCAATCTTTTGATGGCTTCAAAAATATATGATACCCAACACTAGGGAACATTGAAGCTGAGAGAACACCGTAGTTGAGTTCTAAACCAAACTCGAACCAGGCCAAAGGTATATTGAGTGAAATACATTCTTCTGCATATGAATACATCAACATATCCATTCCTTGTAATGCACTCATGAATCAAAGTAAAAATTCTTTTATAATTTTCAAAAGGATTTTGTTGAAATCAATTTTCTCTTTGTTTCAAAAATTACTATCAACAATAAATGACATTTTTGAGAGATATGGAAGAAATAAGATTGCCAAATGAAAAGGTAAAGGCTCAAACTTTCTTAATAGAATGGTAGCCTGCAAAAGGCAAGACCCCATGGATTAATACAAAGTTTGGAAAGTGGTAATTTTATGGAAAAGGTACATTGAAATGTAATGACCCCATCCTCTCTCTCAACTGGGAATTCCTGAGCAAAGGCTTCCGTTGAAAAGTGTTGAACTTCTTCATGATAAACAGATGACTGCTGATGATCAAGTCTTGTCTGATGTAGTTACTTGCCATGAATCCCTAACTTTTGCCTGGACCGCCCTTTCGGGTTTTCAGTCCACCGGGTATTTTATTCTGTTTATGTCTCTAATTTTTGCCTGGACCGCCCTTTCGGGTTTTCAATCCACCGAGACGCTCTTTTTTGCCTAAGCCGCCCTTTCGGGTTTTCAACTTAGCGAGCTGTTCTTTTATTATTTAGGCGAAGTATTTCTTGACTACATCAGCATTCACGGGACGTGGGAGCTCCTCTCCATCCATAGTTGCAAGAATTAATGCACCGCCAGAGAAGGCTTTCTTAACAACATATGGTTCTTCAAAATTAGGAGTCCACTTGCCCCTTGAATCAGAGGTGAAAGACAAGATCCTTTTGAGCACGAGGTCGCCTTCTCTGAATACACGAGGTCGAACCTTCTTATCAAATGCTTTCTTCATTCTTTTCTGATATAACTGACCATGGCATAAAGCCGTCATTCTCTTTTCTTCTATCAAATTCAATTGATCAAACCTACTCTGACACCATTCAGCCTCAGATAACTTGGTTTCCATTAAAATTCTCAACGATGGAATCTCAACCTCGACGGGGAGCACTGCTTCCATACCATAAACCAAAGAAAAGGGAGTTGCCCCTGTTGAAGTACGAACAGATGTACGGTACCCATGCAAAGCAAATGGGAGCATCTCATGCCAGTCCTTGTACGTGACAACCATCTTTTGCACTATTTTCTTAATGTTCTTATTTGCTGCTTCAACAGCTCCATTCATCTTTGGCCTATAAGGCGAAGAGTTGTGATGTTCAATCTTGAAGCTTTCACACAATTCTCTCATCATGCTATTGTTCAGATTCGAGCCATTATCAGTAATGATCCTGCTCGGTACACCATATCTGCAGATGATGTTGTTCTTGATAAATCTGACCACAACTTGCTTTGTTACATTAGCATATGAAGCAGCTTCTACCCACTTGGTGAAGTAATCGATTGCTACCAGGATGAATCGATGTCCATTCGAAGCCTTGGGTTCAATCATGCCAATCATATCAATACCCCACATATAGAAAGGCCATGGAGAGGAAATAACATTGAGAAGTGTCGGAGGCACATGAATCTTGTCAGCATACACTTGACATTTGTGACACTTCTTTACAAATTTGTAGCAATCAGATTCCATTGTCAACCAATAGTAACCTGCTCTAAGCATCTTTTTAGCCATCAAATGTCCATTGGCATGGGTACCAAAAGAACCTTCATGAATTTCATGCATCAACATGTCTGCTTCGTGTCTATCCACGCATCTGAGCAAAACCATGTCATAATTTCTTTTATACAAAACATCAGCATTGATGAAGAAACTGCCAGCCAATCTCCTCAAAGTTTTCTTGTCTTTATTTGATGCCCCAAGTGGGTACTCTTGAGTCTGAAGGAAGTGCTTAATATCGAAATACCAAGGCTTTTCATCTGTTGCTTCCTCAACTACAAATACATGAGCAGGTCTATCAAGACGCCTGATTGTAATCTGAGGTTCCTCATTATGGAAATTCACTTTGTACATGGAAGACAATGTGGCTAATGCATCAGCCATCTGATTCTCATCTCGAGGGATGTGGTGGAATTCAACTTTGTTGAAGAATGTCAATAGCCTTCTGGCGTAATCTTTGTAAGGAATTAAACCAGGATGACGAGTTTCCCATTCTCCTTTAATCTGATTAATCACAAGCGCAGAGTCTCCATAAACATCAAGAATCTTAATTCTCAGATTAATGGCCTCTTCAAGTCCCATGATGCAAGCTTCATACTCAGCAATATTGTTTGTACAGTCAAAACATATCCTTGCAGTAAAAGGAACATGTGATCCATGTGGAGTGATGATAATGGCGCCAATTCCATGGCCATGAATATTAGAAGCTCCATCAAAAATCAAACCCCATTTGGATTCAGGATCCGGCCCTTCTTCTGGCAATGGTTCATCCCAATCTTGAGATCTCAAATACATTATATCTTCATCTGGGAAGTCCATCTTGATAGACTGATGCTCATCAATTGGTTGGTGAGCGAGGTACTCTGCCAACACACTTCCTTTCACAGCTTTCTGAGCTCGATATTCAATATCATATTCTGATAGCAACATTTGCCAGCGAGCAATCCTTCCAGTTAATGCAGGTTTCTCAAATACATACTTAATTGGATCCATTTTGGAGATCAATAGGGTGGTGTGGTTCAACATATACTGTCTTAGTCGGCGAGCAGCCCACACCAAAGCACAGCAAGTTTTCTCAAGCAGCGAGTATCTTGTTTCGCACTCGGTAAACTTTTGCTAAGGTAGTATATTGCGTACTCTTTTCGACCAGACTCGTCATGCTGACCCAACACACATCCCATTGAGTTTTCAAGCACTGTGAGGTACATTATTAGAGGTCTTCCCTCAACTGGAGGGAGCAAAATGGGAGGTTCAAGCAGATATTCTTTGATGTTGTCAAAAGCTTTCTGACAATCTTCATTCCACACACATCCCTGATTTTTCTTTAAAAGCTTGAAGATCGGCTCACAGGTAGCAGTCATATTGGAAATGAACCTGGAGATATAATTCAGACGTCCGAGGAAACCTCTCACTTGTTTTTCAGTCTTTGGTGCTGGCATTTCCTGAATTGCTTTGACTTTATCAGGATCTACTTCAATTCCTCTCTGACTGACAACAAAACCCAATAACTTTCCAGAACGGACACCAAAAGTGCATTTGTTTGGATTTAAGCGGAGACGATACTTTCTCAAACGCTGAAACAACTTTAAAAGATCCTTCATGTGCCTCTCCTCTGACTGGGACTTGGCAATCATGTCGTCCACATAAACCTCAATTTTTTTGTGCATCATATCATGGAAAAGAGTAGTCATGGCTCTTTGATACGTCGCACCAGCATTCTTCAACCCAAAAGGCATCACTTTGTAACAGAATGTTCCCCATGGTGTAATAAAGGTTGTCTTTTCCATGTCTTCAGGTGCCATCTTAATCTGGTTGTATCCTGAAAAACCATCCATAAAGGAGAAAACTTCAAACTTTGCAGTGCTATCTACCAACATATCAATGTGAGGTAGAGGAAAATCATCTTTCGGACTGGCTTTATTCAAATCTCTATAATCAACACACATGCGAACTTTTCCGTCTTTCTTCGGAACAGGCACAATATTGGCAATCCATTGAGGATATACAGAAGTGACAAGGAAACCTGCATCTATCTGTTTCAAGACCTCTTTCTTAATCTTTTCTGCCATATCAGGATGACTCCTTCTTAACTTTTGCTTGACAGGAGGACATTCTGGTTTCAACGGCAAACGATGCTCCACAATATCGGTGTCCAACCCAGGCATATCTTGGTAGGACCACGCAAAAATGTCAACATACTCTTTAAGAAGCTCTACCATCCTCTTCTTAACATCTTGACCAAGCAGCGCCCCAATCTTGACTTCCTTTTTATCCTCTTCAGAACCCAAGTTGATGACTTCTAACGGCTCTTTATACGGCTGAATGGTGTCTTCCTCGTGCTCAAGCAGTCGGGAAATCTCATCAGGAATACATTCATCACTCTCTTCTTCCGCCTCATACACAGGACACTCGAAGTTAGGAGAGGGCGCAGGGTCATTACTTTCAACGGTTTTATTGATTAATCTGCACAAATGATTATTATTTCAGGAAAAGGAAAGATATATGCAACATGTAATCGTGCAGATTATGGAAAATGAAAACATTTTTTAAGGTTTTTTGTGTTACCACTTTCCAGAAAAAGCAAAAAGATAAAAAGCATTTATATGCAGAAACAAAATGACTTTTATTGATGATTTTAATGTTTAAAACAAACAGAAAACAGCCCCAACAACTTCACTTTCATCTTGGGCAGAATGAAAGGATTTTGAAAAACATAAAAGCAAATTACTTTGAGACATGAGTACACTCAGGAATGTCAATGATGATCCAGTTCTTAATCATCTTTCCATGGGTCACAAAGTTTGGCACTTCTGGCTCTGGTTCATCTTCAACAATAGCGTTCACTTCTGGAGGAGTCTTCCCAAGACATCCATACACCATGTTCACGGCAGACGCTTCATGAGTTGGCAATGGATTGTTCTTCACATTTGGACCAATATCACGGAAAGAAAGCATTCCAGGACGGACCAATCTCTGAACTTCATTCTTCAGGGGCCAACAGTTTTCCAAATCATGCCCAGGAGCATTCTGATGAAAAGCACAAGTGGCATCAGCCTTGTACCACCAAGGGAGTTTCTCTGGAACAGGAAGTGGTGACCTTGGTTGAACCAGCTTCTTATGAATTAGAGCAGGATACAGTTCAGTGTATGTCATAGGAATAGGATCAACATTAACTCGAGGATACGGATTCCGCCTTGCTGGTTGTTGATTAACAGGAGCTACAGGCACTGAATTCACAACAGGAGTTACTGACGCCACTTGTTGAGATTGATTCCTGACTCGACTATTCCTCCCATGAGAAACAGCATTGGCATCTGACTCTTTCTTCTTTTGGAATGAAGAACCATACTTCTTTGCACCACCAGATGAATTGTCATTTCGAACCAAACGACCTTCTCGCACAGCTTCTTCTAATCTGACACCCATACCCACCATTTCGGTGAAGTCTACAGGAGCACTAGCAATCATCTTCTCATAATAAAACGGACCAAGAGTCTTCAGAAAAATCTTAGTCATCTCTTTTTCTTCCATCGGAGGAATCACTTGGGCGGCAACCTCACGCCATCTCTGAGCATATTCCTTGAAGGATTCCTTCTCTTTCTGCATCATAGCTCGCAATTGATCCCTATCAGGAGCCATGTCCACATTATATTTGTATTGCTTCACAAACGCTTCAGCCAAGTCATTGAAAGTGCGAATATGGGTGCTATCAAGGCCCATATACCACTTAGAAGCAGCTCCAGTCAAACTGTCTTGGAAATAATGGATCAACAGACGTTGATCATCAGTATGAGTGGACATCTTCCTTATATACATCACCAGGTGCGCCTGAGGACAGGAGTTTCCTTTGTACTTCTCAAATTCAGGAAGCTTGAACTTAGCAGGTACTTTCACATTAGGAACAAGGCAAAGATCATGCACATTCTTTCCAAACAGTTCTTTCCCACGCAAGGCTTTCATCTCTTTTTGCAGTTCTTCAAACTGATCTTGGAAACCATCCATTCTATCATGAATTTCACTTGGAGCAGCATCATAAATGGGCTCTGGGACAAAAGGACCAGTATGAACAATAGGAGAGGTGTTGACCATAACAGGAGTCAACGGACGAGTCATCTCAGGAACAGACAAATAACCTTCAGGCATGCCCCAGGGATATCCATTAGGCATTCGTTGCTGAGTAGCACCAACAGGAATAGCAGGAATGGTTGTAGCAGCAATTTCAGAAATCACAGTGGTCTGACCCTGAGCTTGGGCATTGGGAGGAGGAACCTGATTCTGATTCTGAGTTTGATTCTGAGCAGCCATCAATGTCTCAACCAGAGCAGTGAGACGATCCACACCAGATCTCAAAGTAACAACCTCTTCACGTAGCTCACGATTCTCTTGTTCAAGACCTTCCATCTTCTTCTTGCAGTTAGCTCGAGTATTATACCGGTGAGACAGCTTGATTCTGTATGAAGAACACTGAATAAGACCTCGGGAATACTTTCGGAAGCAGGACCAAAATGCAGAATGATGCATGAAATGCAATGCAAATGATCTTTATTTTGGTTTTCCAGGAACTTTTAAGACATTAATTGTAAACATTAGTAAAAAACATCATAAAACATAACAATATTCTTTCATTAATCATGGAAAAGCATACAAAAGGATTCAGAGATCCAAAATTACAAAACAAAGGAAAAAGCTAAAAACTAGAAGGGAACACTTCTGACGAAGATCCAACTCCTCTCTGCAGCTTCCTACGGAGCTTCTCCAATTCATCTTCATAAAAGGCTTTCAAATGAGCATTCTCGACCAGCAGCTTATCAGCAACTTCTTTCCATGCGACTGAATCTTCTTGTGGTCTCTTTCGCTTTTCACCATGTTGTTGAAGCAACTCTTCTTGATGACGAATCTGATCTTCCTTTTCCATCAACCAACCGTCTTGGATATCAAGCATTTCATCTTTTTCTTTCAAGTGTATCTTCAACTCTTTGTTTTCAAGCTCCAAAGCATCTCTTTCCGCTCTCAACTTAGCCACGAGCTCTAGATGTTCTTCACTACTTTCAACAGGAGTAGTGAGAGGCAATGGTGGAACAATGGGTAGAGAAGGCTCTTCGAGTAAATAAGGCATCTGAAAAGTATGAGCTCTAGCTTGAACCCAATCAGTGTAGTCTTTGAGAGCAACACATTGTTTCGTTCCCAAATGTCTCTTCCTATCAACATGGTGCCAAGCACGCACAAACCGATTTCTCATATCCGAATTTCCATCTTGATTAAGATAGAAGATTCCTGACACAAGGATGCTAGCAGGTCGCTCCTTCATGGGGTAACAAAATTGACGTCTTGCAAGAATGGGGTTGTAGGTAATTCCTCCTTGTATACCAAGAAGAGGTACATTAGGGAATTCTCCACAACTATCAATAATCTCACCAATATCATAAGCAGGATTGTACCAATGGATATTCCCATTAGTAAGAGGCATGATTTTCTGAGACCATGAGAGACCATCAGGATTGTTCAGGAAACTCTTAGCTTGAGGTAAGTGAGAAATAAACCACTTATAGAGCAAAGGAGTGCAACAATTGATAAGTCCACCTTTCTTATCATTCCTATGGTGAATGGAATGATAAGTATCCCCAAGCAAAGTAGGCACAGGATTCCCAATCATGAAAATCCGAATAGCATTAACATCGACAAAATGGTCAATGTTGGGAAAGAGTATCAAACCATAGATGAGCAAGGCCAGAAATGTCTCAAAAGCAATCATACTTCCTTTACTAGCCAACATAGAAGCCTTTCCAATCAAGAACTTAGAAGTCAACCCCCAAATTCCTCCTTTTTTAGTCATGTTTGCTTTTACATCTGATATTTTTAAATGAAGGAGTTCTGCTATCTCATCAACCTGAGGCTCTTTCTCCAGACCACTAAACGGTATGTCGTTCGTAACCGGTAAACCAATCCAATAAGAATACTCCTCCAAAGTGGGCATAAGCTGATAATCAGGAAAGGTGAAACAATGATAAACCGGGTCATAAAACTGCACAAGAGTCTCAAGAATCCCTTTTTCCACTTTAGTCTTCAAGATAGAAATCAATTTCCCATAACGACTTTTGAAGTTGTCAAGATTAGGAACCAAAGTTGCTAGCTCTTTCAATTCCTTTGCACTTGAATTTCTGAAAGTGTACTTCTTGATGCTTCTCTTTTGATCCATGGTACCTGTTATGTTTACAAAAAATGTCTCTAAGTTCCTTGAAAACCATTTGTGAATGTTATTTTTTATGAATGCATGAATGCATGGTTTATGCACCAATCACAATCAAGAGCACACAAGATCACATCAAATCACACAAAATCATACAGTCCAGGTTCAAAGGTTCGACGTCACGAGCATGGAGCCATGGGTCTACCCATCCCACAAGGAGTGATCTAGGGAAGTTTGTACCTGCCAATCGGGTTCTACAAAGGTTCCCAGAGTTTTCAATCTTCTATCGGATATTACCGGCACGCACAATTGCTCATGGGCGCCAATAATATGCCTAAAAAGACCTCGTCTGAGCGTAGTATCGCATGACAACAAGCTCAAATTGGTACTTGATCTTGTTTCTGCACTACATCCTAAAAAGGCTTAGATTGGTTAAAAAGGGTTCTAGGCCATTCAGCTTCTACGGACACTCACTATTGAAAGTAATAGCGTTATCACGATGGTTCGTAACAACCTCTACTACCTTCCATGAGGCCTCCACTGATTGGGGTTCCACCATATGACGCTCATGGTAAGGATTGCTCCTGACATGCGACTATTGGTCTTACCACCTCCTATCTCAAGTTACTCGCCAAAGTTCGGGTTAGAACTTTATCTCATCACAAAGGAACCATCGAGCACCAAAAAGAAAGAAAAAAAAGAAAATAAACAAACAAAGCACACAATAATATATACAAATACAAAACACACAGATAAACAAAAATAGGCTTAACACACTTAAAACTGGTTCCCCAGTGAAGTCGCCATTTTTCTGTAGCGGGGAAAATCTGATATCGAAGCCATGGGATTGACTCGAATCAATATTCCGTTTGAAATCGCCACCGCGCTTTATTTTTTCAAAGGAAAAGGGAAAAGAACGTAAAACCCAAAGTTTTGTTTTTAAAACAAGAAAGAGATCTCAGGTACGGGTGTTGATTATATGAGGGGAAGGTTTAAAGCACCCCTCATATCTGTGGTACTCCACAGGAACCTTTTTGAAAATCTGTGTGTGTGTGTGCTAAAAAAACGGTTTGTTTTATTTTTAAAATAAGCTCGGCAAAGCGTTAAGCTTTGTGCCTACATACCTCCTCGGTGCAATGGAGAAGTCAGAGCTAATGTAGTTCCGCTTTTGGGAAAAACGTTTTAAAAACGAATAAACACTTTGGTGTCGTTAGAGAGAAATACTCAGCCATTGATTTTGAGCATGAGAACAAACAAGTTCTTTGCGTCGCAAATGAAAGAAGGGCTCCAACTCGGATAAAATCAACGAGTATGCCACTAGCTCTCTCACGCGGAAAAGATCTCGTTATTATCAATCAATTTCAAAATCGTGGGGTATAACCACTCGTTTCGACAGTTAACGGTGTCTAAACTTTTGAAGAAAAGCCACTAAGGGCGAAAGATATTTTTAAGAAAAAGGTTTTGAAAAGATTTGCAAACATAAGAATATTTTGGAAAAAGGGAGAAGATTTTGAAAATTTAAGAATGGGAGGAGATGAAGAGGCTAACCTAATGCATAAAATAAAAGCTAAGGAAAGAAACGGTCTAACCGAATAAGAAGCCAACACTTGACATTAAGAGCCAAGGTAGTTTTCCCATCCTTTGGATTTATCAATACCAACACATTAACACTTGGGGATCCAGATGAACTTATTGTCTTAGCACCATTTTTTCATTAAGCACATTAAGATTCTGACAAAAATTGGGCAGAGTAACGGCTGTTTTTGGGTAAAATCCTTATCTCAATGCCTTGGAATTAACCATCAAGGGCTTTCAAGGAAATACCTGCACACATAAACATACAACAGAACAATGCCAGACAGACAGAACAATCACAGGATAGTAATAGAATGAGTCCAAAGGTACTAGGTCCATAAGTCCGAATCTCCAAATTGCTAGGGATAGTAACTGATAGTCCAAAGAGAACCTTATGTATTTTTTAGATTTTGATTATTTATTAGTGTTTTAGCAAGAAAAATAGAGTATGGTCCAAGTGGACAAAAGAAAAAAATGACGGAAAGTAAATATGATGAAATGATAAAATAAAGCGATAAAGCGAGAAATATAAAGAGCGGTAATATAAAGAGCGGTAATATAAAGAACGATATAGTAAAGGTGCGGAAATTAAAGTTAGTTGTTAAATGTTAAAGATAACCATCTTGAAACTTGTCAAGTATGTTATCAAAGTTAGTAGGAGATCAATGGTGAGTGAATGATGTACTCGGATTTAAAGTCAATGGGGCTTATCAGAAGCTTGATAAAATCATAGCGACTACACGATAAAAACCTCCACAAGTCTTAAATCAACCGCATACAATTCTCTTCCATATTTGATCTTTTTTATTCGGGACACGAAATATTGCGCTATGTTAAGCAGATCGCCAAGTGATTTATATAGAAATCACCCTACAACGAGGCCGGTCAAAACTTTATGTGCTAATGCATGCGAGAAGAACGATATGTAGATCGCCTTCCGAAAGCAATACCGCACGAAAAGAAAATAGGTGAGTGATCTAGTCTTTACCAAGAATCCATAAGAATTCTCAAGGCATTAAGACTTTCATCGACCAAAATAAAAAGAAGTAAAAGATGGAACCACATTAAAAGCTCCTTTCATCCATAATTTCAATCACTTAATATTGCGGATTTGGATTCTCATCCTATCAACGCCCTAAGTCCATTGAAATTAGAGAGAAATTAGGCCTCTAACTTGTGATTCAAAGAAAATATCAAAAGAATGGAGTAGAAGATGAGTTAGAACCAAAAACAAGTCAAAAACCACAAAAATAAGCATTCTGCCCAGATGTAAATCGATTTGCACAGAGTGTAAATCGATTTGCATAACTCTGTTTTCAAAATCTGCGCAGTTTTCAGTTATGTAAATCGATTTGCACAAGATGTAAATTGATTTGCACAACACAGTTTTCAAAAAAAACAGCAAATAAAGAGAAGAAACTTGTTTAAACATAAAACCAAACACCTTGTGATCTTGGATCAATTTGTGCACGAAAATGTATCAATTAAGCAAGCAAATCTCATCAATGTAGCACCAAAGGTGCATCAAGCATAAACAACAATGGATCACATCTTGAATCATGTAAAGGATCAAGAATTTTACCAAATCTTTACAAACTTTGAATCTTCTTCAAGAACACACAACCACAAGCCTTGATCTCTCACAATTGATGCAAAAACTAGTGTTTATGTTGAGGTTTAGCTCTAAATTAGTGAGGTTCAAGATGTGACTCACTAATTTGTGTGGAAGAGAAAGAGCTTTGAGTGATGGGTTTGGAAGAGGTGAGGAGAGAATTTGCAATAAGTTTCTTGGCTATCAAAGCTTGAAAAATGAAGAGGGGAGTGCCTCAATTTATAGCACTTAGGCTTGGGAAATTTTGTGGCTTGGAGTTAGGATTGGAAAATAGAATTAGGCTTGGAAAAGTGATTTGGAGCCAAAAATGAAATCCAATGGTCTTGATGCAATCACATGAGGGTACATGATTAGATGATGTAGGAAATCAAATGTAAGAACCAAGTCATGCTTCCCATGCTTGCAAATGATGTCAACACTTCAAAAAGCTGAAATTTGCCTTCATTTTTCCAAATTCGTGCTGGTGCAATCGATTTGCACATTATGCAAATCTATTTACATGGCTGAAAAAAGGCAAAATCTGGGGCAAAAACAGTTATGCAAATCGATTGCTGTCTTATGCAAATCGATTTGCACTGATGGCAGAAGCAAATCTGGTGCAGAAACAGTTGTGTAAATCGATTTACACCTTATGCAAATCGATTTGCACAGTGAAAATGTTGAAAAATGCTCCTTTGATGGGTATTTTGACTTGGTACCTACAAAACACAAACATACAAGAGCACAAGGCAATATTTTTGGTATTTTGGTTAGTAAAACAATATACACAAACTAAAACATGGGTGCTCGATGATTCCTTTGCAGATGAATTGAGCACAACATTGCAAGCAGAGATCTAGGTTTAAATTTCTTGATTGATGATTGGTATGCAAATGATGTGTGATCTTAGGGTCAAAAATTGGGGTATGACAGTGGTATAGGTGCGCCTCCGTTCAAATTCTTGGATGTTATGGTGGGAGATAGTCCGAGGAAGGTGGGTTTGTGAAAAGATGTAATTAGAGATGTTAGGAGAAGACTAGACAAATGGAGAGGGAGATTACTTTCCATAGGAGGAATGGTGGTTTTGATCAATTTTATTTTGAACGCCATTCCCCTTTATTCACTTTCGTTTTATTGTGCTCCTAGAAAAGTTTTAAACGAGATCAAAAGTATTCAAAGAAGGTTTTTGTGGAGGGGGTGGAAGGAGGTAGAGGGATTAATTGGGTTAGTTGACGCAACGTGTGTAAACTAAAAGAAGAAGGTGGGTTGGGCATTAGAGGTATTGATTGTATGAATGTCTCACTCCTTATGAATTGGAAATGGAGAATCTTATCGGAGCATAACATGATTTGGTCAAACTTGCTTAAGCATAGATATATCAATCCGGAGGTTAAGATGTTTGTCAATGATAAGAGTGTTATAACAAAGAGCGATTCCATATGGTGGCGTGATTTAATATTGATCAACGATTGTGAAGGCTCAAAGGGCCTTTCTGTTTTAGATCTGTTTCATTGCAGGGTTAAAACAGGAGAAACTTTGTCATTCTTGTTTAGTAGGTGGGCGGGGAACCAAGCCATTTCGGAAGCTTATCCGGAGTTGTATGCCAAACCGCTTTCGCATTCATGTGTGTTGCGGAGGCAGGTTTTTGGGATGGTTTAGAATAGGTCTGGGATGTTGATTGTTGGCTATGAGAGGCGGATGAAGAGAAGGGGTTTTCCATTAAAGGTTGTGTTGCTGAATTCAAAAGAATAGAGGTTGGTGTGGGGCTGCAGCATGAGGAAATTAGGAGAATGAGGTTTATGTGGGAGTTGAAAGTCCCTTCAAAGGTTGGCATTTTTTCTTGGAGATATATTTTGGGAAGGTTACCAACTAGAGATCAATTGAAGTTAAGAGGAGTCTTGGTAGAGGAAAGGGACTGCTGCTGTGTGTTTTGTTTTCATAATATGGAGAATTCCAATCACCTATTCAATTGTTATCCATTCACAAGAAGGATTTGGAACAAACTTGAAGAGTGGTTAGGGGTTTCGGTTAACTTGAGGAATGTTGAGTCGAGGAATTATTTGGATCACTTAGACAAAATTAAGGCGGTAGACGAAAGATTAACTGTAGGGGTAATTTGGCTTGCGGTTTTATGGAATTTGTGGGTGATGATAAACACTATCTTGTCCAGAGGTAATATCTTTAACTTTGAGAGTGTTTTAGCGCTATTGTGCTCATTTCTTGAAAATGGTTTAGGTCAGTTAATTCTTCTTCTATGGCTTGTAATTTTCACTTCTGGAACATTTTACCTCTATCTTGTGTAAAGAGGTAATGTTTTGGCCTTTGTTCTTTTGTGATTAATACCAATACTTATTGAAAAAAATGGTCTATACTCGAATGTAAAATGCATGTAATTTATTTTAATTAATAATACATTATTTATGGATAAAATGATATGGTAAATATTAAAAGAAAAATAATGAATTTGAATTTATGATTCATGTATTGTGTTATACTCCAAAATTTGCCCGCATCTTTTTTCAAGAAAACTCCAATCTGAAAATTAAGAGTCTCATATAATCATGGATTTTTATTTCAACAAATATCCTGACATGTGAAATACTTAGTTTTTAGAATTTTTCTTATACAGTATTTTGGCTTGCAGTTGAATTTATTCTTACGCAAACGCCAAATACTGTTTATTACTTCACACATGCTATTTATTTATTTACAGATAAATAGTACTGACACAATTGGTACAGAGTTAAATCTTTTTGCAGGCGCAGAATCAGGAAACTCAGACTGTACTGGTAACAGTATATATTAGTTATTTATTATGTCTGTGTTTTTAACAAGTCATGTAAATAAACTTTAATTTTACACATAAAACAAAAACAACAAAAAGAAAATTAACTTTGACTGTTGATTTTTCACTCTAACTACTACGTCAATACCTGAACAGTCAGTTGACAGCCAAACTGCTGGCAGTACAATTCTCAGTGTTTTGTACCATCAATAAAATCAATCTTTTACAATTCAAAATTCCAAGATTTTTGTTCTAGAAGTCTTCTGAATATCACGCGATTAGCAGAGACTCAACACTGCACAAAAATCAGGTACGCTTAACTGTCTCCTACACAAACAGTCCCTGACTAGGGTTTTCTTGTTTTTACAGGAGAAACAAGTTTTTGAGACCTCAAATGGATTTCATGCACATCCATATATCTCAAAGTACCATCATACAAATTTTCAAACTTCAATTCACTCAGACGCACCGTCAGCAGCTCAAACAGTCAATAGACGACCCGTTTGACCACAAAGTCAACAGACAGTCAAAAATGAAATTTTTTGTCAAAATCCATATTTTGTCAAAGGATTCATCATTTGATCTTTGGATGATCATAATTCATCAAGGAAAGATCAAAAATCAACAAAACCCTAAGATTCAAAATTAGGGTTTTTGCCTGAAAAGTCAACTCAACTTTGACTGGTCATAACTCTCTCATCCTTCATCCAAAAAATTCAAACCAAAGCTCATTTTGAAGGAAATTCAATTATATTTCAAATGCAATTGATCCCATGGTCATTGCATTCACCATTTGAAAAATATGACCAAAGACATTACAGGTCATTTTCAAAGTCAACAAAAAGACACTTTTTTCAAAAGGACACACAAGGAGCATCAAAAATAATTTTGACATGAGACCAAAGACATTGGTTAGAGGACTCTTTGAGGTTTCCAAAAAGTGCAAGAACTCCTTCATATGACAAAAATTGAGGGATTTACACCTTGTTGAAGTTGGCTAAATTTTGGAAAATGCATAAAAACAACATTGCTCAAAAATGCATTTTTTCCAAATGGGGCCAAGTTTTCATGGTTCAAACATCAGTACCATAATATTATGGGCCTCCCACGACCAAGACAAGGCCCACTCCATTTTTTATTCTTTTTTGGTTTAATTTTATCACATATAAGATTAAATTAAAAAAGAAAAATGGATGGATAAAGAATAGCTTACAAACCAAGCATGACTCATCAAGAGAATCATTCAACTCTGCCCCAAGCCAAGTACAAACAGAAGGAGGGTGGAAAATCAAGCCATGATGGCTTAAATGCAAAGCTACTCATGTTGAAAAAGTCAAGATTCCACAAAGCTAATGAATGCTTCTTAGCTTCACTTCCAAACAGCTCTTGGCCTATAAAAGAGCTATCATAC